>NC_068986.1:114559213-114560008 GCF_001194135.2 Octopus bimaculoides
ATAATAGTATGCTAATTCTTCCTAAAATCCTCTTTCTGCCCTCCTGTCGTGTGCAGCTCCTCAATTTCTGTCTTTTCAATCCTTATCAACATCTCTCTCTCTCTCTCTCTCTCTCTTATTCTTTCACTCTTCTGAAACCTCTCACTCTACTCTCTATCCCTTTCTTCAACCACTTGTAAGATTAACAAGAAATATATGCCTGTTGTTCGTGCTTTATTGCCGCATACCGCACACCTCCTCTCCACCACCACCATCACATAACACCACATACCACCACACACAGTCACTATTTGCCACCATCACCACATATGACCGCCATGTGCATACCACTACATATCACGATCACCACTACATCATGAAACCACCACGACATACCACCACCACTACTCAACGTACTAGAGAAAACAGCCAAATATTCTTCATATCTCATCTTGCCACGTTAAAAAAAAAAAAGAAACTAGATTTCTTGCACATTAGAAAGGGTGGGTGGTCACGACTGGAATGTCTGTTTGATCGGTGTTGACCTGAGTAGTTGTGGTAGCTGTGATAGTGGTGGCAGCCGTGCCACAAACAACCATCATCACTACCACACCACCACTACGCCACCACTTTCACAACAACCATCACTACCACACTACGAGACAACCATGACTACTGCCATCATCGTCAGCTCTCCTTTAAAAGGTCACTCGCTTCTTATTCCAAAGAAAATCTTCATGTTATACAAAACAGGTGCGTGTGAAAGTGTACCGACATATATATATATATATATATATATATATATATATATATATA
>NC_068986.1:114560468-114562573 GCF_001194135.2 Octopus bimaculoides
GATAGATAATGTGTGTGCGCGCGCGTGTGTGTGTGTATGTATGTTTGTGTATGTGTGTACATGTGTTGGAGTAATGAAAAAAGCAAAACGATTTAAAGCACACATACACGCAAACACACACAAGTGCGTGCACACGTATGCACCCGCTCATGCGTATTTTGATATATGCTTTTGTGTGTGCGTGAGTGCGTTTTAAATCGTTTTGCTTTTTTCAGTACTTCAACACATGTACACACACATACACAAACATCGAGATTGCTTCTTAGTATCAATAATGCTTCTGTCGTTATTTTTTAATATGCCCACTGGCTATATATATATATATATATATGTCCTCATCATCATCATTTAATGCACGTTTTCCATGCTGGCACGGGCTGGACGTTTGTTATTCCGCTGGTGACTAATAAGCTCAACTCTTAATAGACATACACGTCCGTGGATATTGCAGGCGAAACTCACCCCATTCGCTACAACGGCAGCGCGTTTTCGAGCAACTCACTTAAGCTTGGCATGGAAAATGCATGTTTCTTCATAAACACCTATTTCTTTCTTTACTTGTTTCTTCCATTGACCTGCCATATCTCACACGCCTTCAACGAGAATTCTCTACAATCCTTAAACCGTAGTCTTCTTACACACACAAACACACACACAGTCACCCTTTTTATTATGAGTGGCTGTGTGGTAAGTAGCTTGCTTACCAAGCACATGTTTCCGGGTTCAGTCCCACTGCGTGACACCTTGGGCAAGTGTCTTCTACTATAGCCTCGGACCGACCAGTATATATATATATGTATATGTTTGTGTGTCCGTGTTTGTCCCTCCACTATCGCTTGGTGTGTTGACGTCCCCGTAACTTAGCGGTTCAGCAAAAGAGATCGATAGAATAAGTACCAGGCTTACAAAGAATAAGTCCTGGGTCGATTTGTTCGACAAAAGGCGGTGCTCCAGCATGGCCGCAGTCAAATGACTGAAACATAAGGATGTATATATATACAGGGTGCGGTGAATAAACTGCTGTCTAAATTACGCAAAAATGAAAATAACACTGACACCTCATTTTAACAGATATATCAATATTACATTAAAATATCTTGAAATACTAAAGAGTAAAATTATTCCATAAAATCGCCATTGGCTTCAACCACGGCTTCCAGACGACTTCGGGATGTCCTGTAACTCTCCTGGGCTGTCTCCTTGTTTAAGTTGGCAAATGCTGCCATAATCCTTGCCTTCAGTTCATCTTATGGTATTACAAGGAGTTTTGTTGGTCTCTCGCTAAATTGCGCCCCACACATAATAATCAAGGAGTTTGCAGTTTGGGGAGTTAGGTAGCCAGATGTTAGAGGTGATGTGGTAGCAGAAATTGTCTGACAGACATGACTGGTTGCTCCTGCTTGTGTGACATGGTGCAGAGTCCTGTTCCCAGACATAGGGTCTTCCACGATTCTTTGCAATGAACAAGTTAAATAACAGCTATTTAAAAATCTTTACACACACACACACACAAGCACACACAGAGGCGTGCGTGTGTATGTGCGTGCTAAAAAATCTTCACCTTTTATAAAATAGTTACTTACTATTCATATCGTAGAGTTGCTCTAACTCATAAATATAGAAGAATGGCTGCCTAACATATCCCTGTAATGGAGGACTGAGACGCTAACTGGGGTAGCGTATCGTATGGTGGTTAAGTAGCTGCCAAATTGCCAGCGATTCTCTTGAGACATAACAGGAGATTAGTGTGTCAAGCTTATCCAACAAAATGACATTATATTTGTTAATTAGTTTAATTCATTCAGAGGCCACTATTTTGTAAACCGTAACAGGGTAGCCCGGTAATCGATAGATACGAGGTGGACACCAGTAGTCGGATGCTTTGTTTTTTCTCAGCTGCACTTGCAGGAGTCTTGGAATTCTCTGTTTTGTTTAGTCAATGGATCGTAGCCATGCTGGGGTCCTGCATAAAGGCTTTTCGTAATCGATCAAATCGACCCCCAGTACTTATTTTTAAACGTCTACTGATCATTCTATCATACTTTTATTGCCGAATTCTAAGTTACACACACACACACACACACACACACACACACACACACACA
>NC_068986.1:114562583-114563983 GCF_001194135.2 Octopus bimaculoides
ACACACACACACACACACACACACACACACACACACACACACTTATGTGCCTGTATTAGTGTATGTATTGAGTTTGTATGTATGTATGTGTATAATATGTATACTGAAAACAACATTTCCTTCAATTACTTTTGATTGTTTTCGTTTTCTTATTCTCAAGTGTACGTATGAATTCACCAACATTTCTAGACTTCCATCATCTCCAGACAGAAATGATACTAGCGTTTTTTACTACCTCTTTATAGTTGGCTGAGCCAATGTGATTGATGCAAAAATTACAGCTGCGATTTGAAGTTTTGACTATTTGATTTATATAATACTGACCACGTGTTTATTTTTGCCTGTAATAGGTGTTATACTGTTTGTGTGTTTATTTTAGTCATGTGCTGTGCTATGAGTATTTATTCCTTCATTAATGACTTTTTCTGTTGGAAATTTTGTTGAGTATAAATGTGATATTTACTAAAGTTTGCCTATCAGTAGTTTCGCTTTGTTATTTAGTGTAGTGCTTTCCTTGTTGTAGGGCGCATTGCAAGCCGGTGGAAAAGTGCTATATTACAACTGGAATTGTCAAGCTAGAGACTTGCACCTTTGCAATCGAATTTATAGATCACGTTGACCATTAATAGCTTGCAAGCAGATGTACGTTTGTTTGTTATTGATAAGAAGCTTTATAATAAATTTTAGTGGTTTTGCTGTATAAAATTAGTGTTTAGAATAAGGTCACTCGAAATGGAGAATGACTTGTAAGTAGGTAACCATGCCTCCGCTGCATTTTTTAAGTATTTAGTCGCAAGCAAATATAAAAACTTGCTCGGCTCTCCCACACTTGTGACAGCCGGAGGAAGAGAAAGCTAAAACAGCAGCACTCGATTGGTACTCATTTCCCCTATATAGGAACAAGCAACGTGAAATGAAATGCCTTGTTTAAGGACACAACGTGCCACTTTAACCACCAGGTCACGCACCTTAGGTCACGCATCTTTACTCTTAGTGTTAACTTATGATTCAATGTTATGCCGCTTGTGTTGTTTTATTAGGATATGGTATGCTAACTAATTTATAGTTAACATGCGTTTGATTCATTTATCATATCCTGTGTTGTTTGTCTAGTTTTAATAGGTGTAGTGTTGGTGTATTAATTTGTGTACTATGTCCTGTGGCTTCTTATTTGTTGAAAATCTGAAGGCTCTTCGAACTAGGTAATTCACTACTGAAACTTTGTGTTTCCGTGGACATTTGTTGTCTTCTTGTCTGTATATGCATTTTATACGTATCATTGGTGTAAATCAGGGGTACTCAACCATTTTTTACCTTTGATTACTATTTTTTTCTGGTGGACCCCATTCGATGTTTAAAAATCTAGTTTTATAGAAAATTCTTATAGAAAATATGAATGT
>NC_068986.1:114564357-114566267 GCF_001194135.2 Octopus bimaculoides
TATATATATATATAGTCATATATATATATATTTATATGTATGTGTATTAAATATCTATATATAAATGTATATAATGTACATATTTTTTCCTAGTTTCAGCTTAGAGCTGTGGCCATGCTGGAGCACCGCCGTTTTGCTACAGTTTTTACTGAGATCCTCCTCTAATATGTGGCACTTGGAGAAGAATGGAGTTTGTTGTAGCTACTCTTATTTGCACCTCTTGCTGTGAGGTAGGTTCATCTGGGACTCGCAACAGGAAGAGCTCCAGCCTTGATTTGAAAATGCCTAAATCCACATTGTTCAGGACCATCAGTCTGTTTGGGAGAATATTAAAAAGCAGTGGGCCCCTGAAACCCAGGCTGTTGCAGTAACTGGTCCTGAAGTGCGATGGCATTGCTGGGATCTTTGGGACTGTGCAGTGGCGACCCGTTTTGGCATTGCTGTAGCTTTCAATGCCAAAATTTGGCACAATTCCTTCTAGGATCCTCCAGACGTATACTACTGCATACCTCTCTCGCCTTCGCTCCAGGGTGTGAAGACTCAGCTCTTTCAGCATTTCCCAGTAGCTGAGCTGTTGCAATGAGACGATCTTTTTTGTGAAGCTTCGTTGGATTGCTTCAAGGTCTGCTGTTAATTTTGCACTGTTGGGTGACCATAGTTGGGAGCAGTAATCCAGGTGGCTGAGAACGAATGTCTTCCAGGGGATCATCATGTTTCATTTTCTCTGGTTCTGAATGCTCTCAGTATCCAGCCAGCCAGTCGTGTGCACGTTGTCGCTATTTTGTTAATGTGCACTTGGAAAGAGGTATCACCACTCATGTCGATACCTAGGTCCCTCACTGATTTAGGCTCTGGGATTGTAACTCCCTGTGGACCAGTGGACCCTGTAAGTTTCATGTTCAGTTTTGGACACTGATAGCGCAGGGCTTGGAATTTTTGAGCATTAAACTGCATATTATTATCCTCAGCCCATCTGTATTCCATCGTAACTGCCTCGCTGGTTATAGGTAAGGCGGCAAAGAAATCCACTGCTTCGTTCATTTGTCTGTGTTCCAACGGGGTGGTGAAGACACTTTTGAACTGTTCATTCAGTACCTCACTGATCTTGGTTGGACTATCTGTGAGGGAGCCATCCTTTTCGAAGAGGGCTCCTATCTTGCAGCGTACTAAAGCTGTTTCTTTCGCATAATGAAAGAAGGCTTTTCGGTTTGACTTAATGTTTTTTTATAAGTGAGGCTTCTTTGTCTGCTCTCTCCCTCACATAGGATTGTTGCAGGCTTTTTTCAATCTCCATCAGTGTTGTTTTAGGCGGGATCTTTCACTACTTTTGGAACGTTGGTTGAGGCGATTTGCCACCTTCGTCCGTCGTCTCATGACGATCTTCCCCTCCCTTGGAATCGTGTTCCTTTTTGTGTTGGCCTTGTGCTCTGGGACATATTTCTGGCAAATGGTTTGCATAACAGATATGAAATAGTCTAGTTTCATGCCAATGTCTGGTGTGGAGAGACATTTCGGCCAGTCCTGTCTGCGGATCTCTTTTTCATCGATTCCGAGTCTGCTTTGTGGAAGTACAGATTGGAGAGATTTTGGATGCTTCCTTTAGGCTGTATGTCTTTGGCTACTATCGGCCCAAACATAGACAGCTCTATTATGTTGTGATCCGAGACTAATGTCGGTGTCACTTTCGCATCATGAACGATGTCCATAGTGTTTGTGAAGCAGAGATCCAAAATGTTATTCGCCCTAGTTGGTCTGAGCACAACTTGCTCCATGAATAGGGCATTGGTGAGTTTGAACAGGAACTCCACCTGTGCTTGTTTGCAATGAGTCATACCTGAGAGTATGAGGCCTTCGGGCCATTTGACGTTGGGGAAATTGAAATCACCCATATATATATATATATATATATA
>NC_068986.1:114567235-114568071 GCF_001194135.2 Octopus bimaculoides
ATATATATAAATGTATATACATAAATGTGTGTGTGTATGATGGCTGCAAATGCCATATATTATGTGCCCGATCTGTCTGAACTCAAATGTCTGAACTCATAAGGCATCTATCGTGATGCCCACTTGTCAGGTCGAGATTGTAGCCAAAGGATGCTAATCGCCACTCTTCACGAGTAAAATGCCTGCAGTCCAATCTGACTTGTCGTAGCTCCTATGTTTCATGTTCTCCGGAGCGGACGTTTGGCTGCGTTACTTTGAAGCTCTTAAATGGTCTTTTCTATCGGCTTGAGACTCCAGCCTTTCTCGTTTCTCTTTTGGAGTCTCGTGTTTCGTCAACCGTCGTTTCTGCTTTAGTGTCTCTTGCTCCCTCAACTGGATGATTGCCTGTTTATTTCAAACTGAAGCTTTAATCTCGTTGCTTTGTGTCTCCACGGCATTTCATTGTCTCCGAGATTGGAGCCTGTCCTACATTTCTGCTTGTGTTTCCCTAGCCCTTCGACTTCTGGGGCACCGGGCTTCAGATGGTTGAAAAGTATTATATTGTCTTCTATGCATCATATTGAATGTTCTAAAGTAAAATATCTAAAAAATCAAAAATAAATCTCGTAACATTCAATTCAGTCATTGTTATTTCTAGATTCAATCAGGTGGCTTTATTTCATCCAACTACGAAACTTCATAAAAATCGGTGCGGTATGACAATTACACCTTTTATAGATATCACCAAACTTCACTTCACAAACCGAAAAATGCGATTGCCTCAAATCATAGCACATTTAACACAAGCGATATTCAAATTACGATATAGTAGAAGACTTCATATATATATATATATA
>NC_068986.1:114568996-114572505 GCF_001194135.2 Octopus bimaculoides
TATATATATATATATATATATATATATATATGCAAGTGTGTATATGTAAGTGTATGTATCATTGGCAGACTGTTCATTTGGGATGGATCAACGGAATGAATCAAAGAACGAACCGCTGTAACAAAGATTACGCTTCCAGATAAATGCGCGCGCGTGTGCGCACTCGAATATAAAAACACACTTTGAACATTAAAATTATATACATACACACGATTCTGACACTTGTATGTGTAATTGTATGTTCATCCTTACATGTATTCTGCTGAATGTATGCATTTTTGAAGTGTATGTCTATGTGTGCGTGTGTGTATGTTTCTGTTTGTTAGTTATCTTAAGATTACGTCATTAAAATACACTTTGAAGATCAAAAAAATCTGCTTGGTAAAACATCTAATTTCAATGATGATGGTGGTGGTTATAGTGGCGTTGGTGGAGGAGACGATGATGATTGTGGGTGTAGATGAGTATACGAATGTGTGTGTGTGTGTGTGTGTGTGTGCGTGTGCATGTGCGTGTATGTGTGTGAATGTATAAATATATATATGACAGATGTATATATGATTATGTATGTATACATATAAACATGTCTGTGTGCATATATATATATATAGATAGATAGATAGATAGATAGATAGATAGATAGATAGATAGATAGATATATAGATAGATAGATAGATATATGCACACATATGTACATATCCTTACACGTGTGGTGATGGGGTTGTGGGTGGATGGTTGTGTTTATATTGTATTAAATATACTATTGAAACACGAAAAAAGTGATAAAAATCTAGAAAACTAGAACACGGTCGTGTTTAAGAACAAAGTGCTCTCCCATCCCACATTTATATTCATGCGCATCTCTGTGTGTGTATATGAGCCGCACAGACAGGGAGGGAAGCGACATTGGATTGGCAGAATAGTTAAAGCGTCAAAAAAAAAGAGCATTAAGAAGTATGTTCCGGCTCATTGTTTTATACTCAAATCTGACCAAAGTCAACTTTGCCTTCCGTCCTTCAGTGGAGTTCTTTAATCGAATAAATACAATCAACTAGGACTCCTCAATAACTTCAATGGCAAACAGTTTCATGCTGGATTAACGGTATCAATTCAACAACCAACCACGGTAACTAAGGTTATGCATACTCCAAGGGCTACTGGCCACATTCCAAGTATATGCATGTTTGTGTGTGTATGTGTGCATGTATGTGTATATGTATGCATCTGTGTGTGTGTGTGTGTGTGTGTGTGTGTGTGTGTGTGTGTGAAAGAGAGAGCGAGAGACAGACAGGAAAAGAGATTTCAAGCTCATCGAAGAAAACACATGGCTAACGTCGACTGCACGAAACCTTTAAAAAATAACCCGAAATCGTATGTTTGTAAGCACAGCTTTTGTCACTCTGTGAACAGAAAAAGCCGGACAGATGTGACTAATTTCTATTCTTTTTAGATCCTCATCAAAGAACACCTATTGTCTGACCATGAGCGATTCGTGTTTATTTTCCATTGTGAGGATACAATTGCATTTATTAAATACTAAAAGGTATATCTTACAATACATTTCGAATTACCCACAAAATGTTGTGCAGTGCATTATTAATTATCAACATTGTCAGAGCTTGCACGAGTTTGCAAATTAAACGGGCTTGTGTTACTGTCTCTGAATTTGTATAAACAATAATTATAAACTACGGATCACTCGTATATAAATGGAAGTGTTTTTGTTTTTTGTTTTTTTTTTTGTAACCCACTGATGGAAATTTAAGAAAATTTAAAACTTCTTTTCCGTTCAAAGAGAAATCAATTGTTTAGATTTTACCGAAAATAAACATCCAATTAACATTTGTATCATCATCGCTGCTTTTATACGTTCGCTCTATCTGCTGGCGTAGTCGGACAGGCCATCATACCCTAAGTTGGATTGTATTCAGGATGATTCCCGTACGAGATAAATCTGAGAACCACGTCTCGCTTACAGATCCCGATTTTCGCCACGCACTTTAAGGTTAGACAGCCTCCCTAACGCCAGACATTTTACAAAATGTACCGGGTGCATTGTATCACCACATCACTACTAGAGAGGTTGTCGTATCCTCAGCAAAGCATACAGGTCTTCGAGACCCTGCGTTGTTTCAGCTCGTTCTCCAGCCACATACCGTGGCACCAGCACTAATGATGTTGAATTGTTCCCCAGAAGACTAAACAGACCCCACTACTCCACTCTGGCTTTATTCAGGGCAGCAAGTCTAAGAGGCTGAATAGAAGAAAAGGTGATAATAGCTGAACTTGGGTGAGATGGTGTAAGAAGCAATGCTTTATGATAGGAGAAATAGAGATATTGGAGGGAAAAGGTGATAGAAGAGGAATTACTAGAATGGACAGTTGTACGGAAGAGACACAGTATGATTAGGAGTTAATAGGAAAGAAGCAGTAATGACAATGACATGTTTGGTAGTAAAAAAGTGTGACTTATTGATGGATAATTGCAGACATGAGCGATGGTAAAAAAAAAAGAGTGATGTATGTCAATCAAGAGAAATTAGGTGGAGAGGAAGTGATGGTTAGCCGTAAAGAAGAGCAATCGTGGGGTGAATTGGATAGAACAGTCGTAATGGAATAGTACCTCGTTTCATAGGTATCATGGTGGGAGAGAAAGAATGGTACAAATGTTGGTGAGAGTGAATAGGGAGAGATTCAATGCTGCCCCACGTTAGATGAATAGTATGGTACATCAAAAAAAGGGAAAGAGATGAAGAAATTAGATGGTATCGAAGAGGCGGAGTGGAGAGGGTAAGATAGGCAAAGAGACAAAGATAAATATATTAAGTCTTCCAGTCTCTATCACGGTCTTCGTTTTGGCGTTCTTTTCGCCTCAGCGCTGCGAGTTGCCAATCATCGCAGTCACTTGTCATCTGCTTCGTTAACCTCAGCATCTTGAAACCAGAACCAGCATCTCCAGATAAATCTTTACCTTTCAGCTCCGCGTCATACCTTTTTTGTAGCTTATATCGACTTTGAGGGCTCGACATCTCAAGCTCGTTTCCATGAAGTCCCATCTCTTGTACACTACATCTGACTCTTCTTGTCCACTTTTTCTCACACTTGATTTGTATTCAAACTAACACTCCACATCCAGTGGAGAATGTTCCCTTCATACATTCCCACTCGTCAAAAATCCCCTGCATTCAAAACCTATGGTTCACGACCATGCAGCAATACATTCAGTAGATAAGCATCATACTGTCTACTGTTCTCTTCGAGGCAGAAACGTTTTGTTGACAGGTAATAGCTGCTGGATCTTTTCTGACCCTGTTCTTCTTACTCTGATTACTTCGGTACACCCACGTCCACCCAAGCAGTTAGGTAACTAAGGTAGCGAAAGCTAACAACTACGCTTGTAATGAGGCTTCTGAGTATTTGAATACATTTCGCAGGTATTCATAACTACTATACATACACACGTGTATATATGTGTGTATATATATATATGTATATATATATATATATAT
>NC_068986.1:114572897-114578637 GCF_001194135.2 Octopus bimaculoides
CACACACGGCTTACTAAGGATGAAAGGACTGATTATTTAAGCTTTATTGCTTAGTGTTTATTTTCTATCACCCACACAAAAACCATCACAGCTACAACTACTACCACTACAACTACTACACTACAACTACTACACTACAACTACTAATCTACTTATATCATTACCACTATCACGACTATAGTTACCAGTCCTACCAGCTAGTATTAAGAATACTATATCTACCCTCACCACCAACACATAACAACTACCATCATCATCACCAACATTACGACATATACTATTACTGCCAGTACCGTTGCCATAACTATAGATAGTGTCCCTATCCCACGACCACCATCCCTACAGATACCACTATACGAGACTACGACTATAGCTGTGTTTGCCACTACTACCGACACCATTACAACTACTAACTCCACTATAAGCACCACAGTCACAACTATAGCTATCATCAAATCCATCATTGGTGTCACTAACACCACCGTCACCAACTCATCCACTACAACCTCTAGTAAGTACTGTTACATGTCACCACTACAGCTACTATAGCTATTATCATTTTGATTAATACAGCCACAGCCACAACCACTACAGCTACTATAACCACCATCCACACAACTACAGAGTCCACCACCTAGTACCACACACATTCAGCAATCTTGAGATTTATCAAATAAAAGTAAAAGAAAAAATCAATGAGAAAAAGAAAAGAAAACCTGATGAAAAATTAGCGTGTTGTATACATATGTTCCAGTATGTGTGTGTGCGCGCGCATGTTGACTTTCGAGTTATTTTAAAAGAATTTTAATGAATAACAACAGAACATTTCAGGATGGGGCGACTCACTGCTAAAAGTAGAAACAAATTTATTACAAAATTAGTTTTTGCCTGGGAGTTCTAGTTTCGCCTGACGGTTTAATCAACTAGTGCTTACATACTCACACACACAAACACACATATTAAACAAACGTCAAGAAATATAGAATATTTACCATTAGTTCACCTACAGGCCATCTAGATGCTTTAGTGACTATTTACTTTGTCAGCCACTGTTGAATTAAAGATATTCACTCGTTTGGGCACACAACACATGGCATTTGCAGCCATCATTAACGGTTATGTATAAACTGACCAGGAATGGACAAGGGAACTAAGCTAACACATTATATCTGACGGAATCTAACTGTGTTAGAAATGTGAACAGAGTGCACTTATAGGCTAATATGACAAATAAGCAAACTTAAATACATATCAGAAATTGAAAACTAGCTGCACGTACGTGAACATAAGCAATGCGATTTTAGTGCATCTATAGATAAATATTTATTGAATGAATGCAAAGCGTAATTGAATGTGTATGTGAATGTTTGTGCATATGCAATATATATTATATTTGTGTGTGTGTGTGTGTGTGTGTGTGTGTGTGTGTGTGTGTGTGTGTGTGTACACTTGTATGTATATATATCATCATCATCCTTTAACGTTCCCTTTTCCACGTTGGCATGGCCAGACGAGCCAAAAGGCCCCTATAGGTTCTGCATTTTACGGGGCACCAGCACCGGTGAGGTCGCCTTGTACCCACAAGATAAGACCCCTCAACTGAGTGGGGTAGAGACAAGAGGAATAAGAATTTATGATAGAAGGACAGGATCAGGTATCATGCTGAAGACTTGAATACATAGCTTGCCTACTTGGAAAGTAAGAGAGAGAGAGAGAGGAAGGGAGAAAAAAGAGATGTATGGTTCAGGTACAACATGAATATGAGACAGAATAGAAGAGAAGAAAAAGTGGGTGTGTAGAGCGCACTGAGAGAAAATAGCGTGAGAGATGTTTAAAGCTAGGGAATGAGTTGAACGCTGAGGAAATCAGTTCAGTGTAGGGGGAAGTAAAAGAAACCGGGTAACATAGAAGATTGATAGAAGAGTGCGCGTCAGAAGATGAGTTGTTGGGGAAGGCTTAGCAGAAACTCAGATCTGCTGAGATGGATGGGTCTTCTCAAGCACAGCATATCGCCTTTTATCTCGATCTGCCCTCATCTCATCTGAGAGACTTAACATCTAGATCAGTTTTCACCACTTCGTCCCAAGTCTTCCTAGGTCTCCCTCTTCCACATGCACACTGGCATTGCTTGTCCATCGGAGCATATTAGTTTCATTAAAGATTAGTGGTTATGAGGGTAAGTAAAGGGAAATGTCTATGAGGGCAGGGGGGGAGTTAGGGAAGAACGCGAGGGTGGGAGGTTGTAGTTATTTGTATTTTGAAAATAGATTACGTAATTTATGGCGGCATGTAAAAATTGTGCTATTGCATTCATTCAGATGATCAGTGGATTGCATAATGGCGATGACTTCAACTGCGCAAAGATCGCACTTGTTGTTTATAGCCAGTAGACGGTTTAGCATGGGTGACTATGGACCACTTTAAAGTGTAAGAAATTGATTCGTTCTTGAGTTAGTGCATAAGCTGAAATAAAAACGTACGGTTGGATTTTGTTTCAAGACTTGAAGCTGGAGTAGAGGTTGCCCACTCTGGCATTGAAGGCGGTGTTGCACGATCCGATATATAAAGCTGAGTTGGCAGCTGATGCTGTGCATGTATAAATGATGGTTTTAGTAAGACATCGATTATCTAAAAGGCAACAGATTGGGCATCGACAGCTGCAGAGAGTCATAGGGAGTGTTGTGGATGAATTTGCGGAGTGACTGTTATTTAGTGAAGGTCCAATTTTAGTGATTACTGGTGATGGTGCTAAAATTGGTATTTATTAGGGGGTTGAGGGAGACCTCAAGGGTTGTATATTATGATAGTTTTCGTGTCAGATGATACCGTCTATATCGTTCTTTATTTCTGTATGAGGTATAGTTAGGTTGTGAGGTAGGTTTAAGGATTATTGCAGGAGATTTGAGGGATAATGTTGGTAAGGGGGTTTATTGGTGTTCTGGATTTATATGTATGGAGCTGGGGGTTAGGATCAGTTATTAGGGTGAACGTTGGCTAGTTGTGGGTTTCTAAGTTTCTTATTGTTAAGATGTCGGATTACTCCGGCAATGTTAGTGGTGGTGGAGTAAGACAATTTTATAGATCGGGAGTTTTATATTCCTAATTTCTCTTCACAATTATAATCTCCACTCAAACTATGCTTTCCTCCGTGTGTTAACATGGGCCGACTAATACCAAGTCAAAAGTTCATGTAGAGGTTATTTTCAAAACCAGCGATATGCATTGGAATAACTTATGAGTAATTGTTTAAAACAACAACTTGAATATATCTAATTTTGATTGGAAGACTAAGATTCGCCAACTATCTATATGGCATCTATCCTAGTTTGACTGAAAAAAATTTCACGTGCGTGAAGCCAGCAGGTTGCAGATTGCGTTTTAATGGTTATCGTGAAATCGACCAAATATGCACTTATACCAGTTTTGAAAGTAAGCTCCTCATATAATCAAGATAACCTGGGCCTGAAGTGTAACCTGTGGTATACACCTCGCTTGGAGATATATATATATATATATATATATATATATACACACACATACATATATAAAAATAAACAGATAAACAGACATCTGTCTCTGGGACGTCTTCAGTGAGAAGAATAACGCTTTTTTAATACCATCTTCGCTGGAATAGTTTATGTTGATCAAATTCTATAAGAGTTGTTTTAGTTTTCTTACACATTTTTATCAGGATCGGAAGGGCACTATTCTTGACCCTTAGGGTTTCCGAGAAGGCTGAAAGAAAGAAGGTTATTCTTAGAGAAGTGACCTGCTCCGAAAGCTTCAACAGAGTTGGGCTCTGTTAAAGTCTACAACCATCATCCCCAAAAAATGCTTCAAAATTTGGTGGCGGGGAGTTGCCTGCTGCGATCCTATGGATATTTCACATTGAAACATCACAGGTTTATACTGAGTAACCTTATTTTACACGCACACACACACATACACTTGTACGTTTCGTTTTATAAGCGAAAGGAAAGAATTTTCTTATTAGTTGAGACTGCACAAGAGTGTCTCGAGCGCCGATTATTTCGTGCCAAGGCATTTGTCAAAGATTTGTCATGTGCCTTGACACAAAGTTCTAAGACCTTGACTCATATACACGCATATATACTAAACAACCACATTATACATACATATATATATACACATACAGACATACACACTTTTACTTTTACTTGTTTCAGTCATTTGACAGCAGCCATGTTGGAGCACCGCCTTTAGTCGAACAGATCGACCTCGGGAGTTATTCTTTGTAAGCCTAGAACTTACTCTATCGGTCTCTTTTGCCGAACCGCTAGCTTACGGGGACGTAATCACGCCAACATCGGTTGTCAAGCGATGGTGGAGGGAACAAACACAGACACAGACACACAAATACATACATATACACGACGGGCTTCTTTTAGACTCCGTCTACCAAATCCATACACAAAGCTTTCGTCGGCCTGAGGCGATAGTAGAAGACATTTGCCCAAGGTGCCACGCAGTGGGACTGAACACGGAACCATGTGGTTCGGAAGGAAGCTTCTTACCACACAGCCACATACATACATACACACACACACATATATATATATATACACATATATATATATACATACATACATACATACATACATACATACATACATACATACATACTATATATATTAACACTCCACATCCGGTGCAGCATGTTTACTTCATATATTCCTAGTTGTCGAAAATCCATTGCGTTCAAGGCCCTGTTTCGCTACCAAGCAGCAACTCATTTAGTAGATAAGCATCATACAACTACACTTTTAATCAGCCATCTGGGGCATTTAGAAGAGAATACATCGCATTTATCCTTAACTGCTACGCATACACACGTATATATGTGTGTGAATACATGTATATATATGTATATATATATATATATATATATATATATATATATACTAGCTTAAAAGTCGCCCTGCTGGGCGGAATTTAAGCTAGCTCCTACAGAGGGCTCTTCATTAGGACTTGGGCTCTTCATTGGGACTTGGGCCCAACAATGACACTTCATGAGTACATGTCAAATTTTATTAAACTTGAACAATCTTTTTAAAGCAATGAGCAATCTTCTTCAAAGCTGATATGATCTGTCGAGTTGGAACTTATTGCAAAACTGCATGATAAACCACAGTATCACCATCGTCGCCACCACATCTGCCATACACACACCATTCAGACTTCTGACACCACCACCATCAACACCTTTCACTTCGCCGCCTTCCCTTCCACCACCATCACCACTGTCTTTCACATCACTTCCTCTCAGCGTCATCCATGACCGCCTCGGCTACCACCATCATCACCGCCGCCTCCGCCTCTATCACAACTACAGCTCATACTATTACTGTCACCCCATTGCCATCGTTCAGCATGTTAGTTCAGTGTTTAGTCTCTCTTTTTCTCACATAGTCCCTCTTTCTATGCGTTGGATATACGGTATTGTTCCTGTGGTCTTCCACCCTTATGTAGCCATTCTTACCATAATTTATATATATATATATATCTATATATAGCTCATATATATCTAAATATATATATAATATTTATATATATATCTATATAGATATTATATGCAATTTATATCTATATGTATATTATATTTATATCTATATATATATATATATATGTAATAATAATATCTATATCTATATTTATATAATATTTATATATATATATATTTATATACATATATATATATATATATATATATATATATATA
>NC_068986.1:114580562-114584308 GCF_001194135.2 Octopus bimaculoides
TATATATATATATATATATATATACACACACACACACATTCAAGTACCAATCAAATACATGGGGTCAGTGTAAACGACTACCCCTCCTAAAATTTCAGGCTTTGTGCCTATAATAGAAATTATTATTATTATTATTATTATTATTGTTGTTGTTATTGTTATTATTATTGTTGTTGTTGTCGTTGTTGTTATTGTTGTGCATGTAAGTCGGCGAGATGGCACACGTATTAGCGCGCTGGACGTAACGCTTAGTGGTATTTATTCCGGCTTTTTAAGTTCTGAGCTCATAAATGGCCGAGGTCAACTTTGCCTTTCATCATAACGCAGTCGATAAAATAAAGCGCTATTCAAGTACTCAAGTACACTCGCCCCATAAAATATTGCTAGCCTTGTGCCCAAACTCAAAACTAATGTCGTGTAAGTGTCTATCCGGATAAATTCATGTGGAGTCTATGCTTATATCTAAGTCTTCATATGTGTACACATAGCGTTCTACGCATGTGCCAATCACTAGTACGTTTGTGTGTGTGCGTGTTGTCTATGCAGATTTGTATATGTGTGTGTGTTGTCTATGCGTGTGTGTGTGTGAGAGAGAGTGTACGTGTGTACTTGTGTGTGCGTGTATCTATGAAGACCGTGCACACATAGCTTATATAAACAACGTAAAAGACGTGATGATGGATACGTAACATCAGCCTCGCACCGATATCAGCAATAGCAACATCGTCATTAACATCAGCAGCAGCAACCGCATTAGTAGTAGTAGTAGAAGTAGTAGTAGTAGTAGTAGTAGTAGTAGTAGTAGTAGTAACAGCAGCAGCAGCAACAGCAGCAGTCGTAGCAGCAGCAGTAGAAATAACAGACGTTGGTCTGTGATGTGAATAAAGCGGACATTTTGCAGTGCCGTGGCCTAAATAAATGCCTTCCTTGACCTCAACTAGCTTTTCGTTTTTTTTTTTTTTTTTGTACATGACAAATCAACTCTTTAAGCACACTACTTCTTCGTGTGTTTGGATGTATGGGCGGGAGTGTGTCCGTGTGCGGATTGAATTGTGGGTGTCGGTTAAAACATGAGTTCGCGCACCATACATAGTTCATTTTATAGCTTAGTGCATTTGTGTACACTGTATAAAAAGATTCGCTACTGGTCATATAGACTCTGCGGATCGTCGGACGAAATACCCTGCGATATTTCTTTTGTTACTTTACGCTCTGAGTTCAGAGTCCATCCAAATCAACTTTGCTTTTCATCCCACCAGAGCCGATAAATCCAAGTACAAGTACTAGAGTCGATAATATGAACTAACCCCAACCCCTCAAAACTGTTCACCTTTTGTGCCTGAATTAGAAAACATAATCAACGATGACTGTTTACTTCGAAGTTTCGCCGTTCTTGGCCTCTTAAATCAGACACACACACTCACCCACACACACAGTGTCGTATTTTTTTTTTTATTTTAACAAGGAAAATGTTTTGGGATTTGTGAGCCCGTCGTTGTTGTAGACCCTATGCTAGTAACTGTGAATCTAGTTCTGTCTAATGTGTGTAATATATATGATTCAGCCAAATCTGCTCCGTTGTATCCTACCCAAGGATCCACCGACTACCTTACACTCATAATATCGGTATCGATGTCAGCCATGATAGTAAATATTTTCCCAAATTCGTGAGCTTTCAAGAGAAGACATTTTGAAATGGATGTGTAGAAATTGTATATTATCGACTTGCTAAATCTGTAGCTGGATTTATCTTCGATATTGGTAAACTACTTGGTAGTGGCGTTGCTGCAATTCTTTTATATTAAGTGTGTTGTGTCGTATTTTTGTATTTATGGAAGCTAAAATCTGTTTGCTGACTATTTCCAGTTCGATTTTTCTTGGATTTATTAGTCTGCACTTTGGATTAGCTGTAAAGTTGTTTGTATGGTCCTTTAATGTTAAGTAGAATCTGCGTGGGTTGAGATTTCCCGTTTCATCTGCTATATTTAAATGTATCGCCTGAGCTTCCACTTCGTTGTTGATTATGCTGTATGTTGTGGCCTTGTTTTCTTGAATGTTTTCATTATTTAATAAGTCTGCTGTAAGTGTTTATACCTACTTCATATAGACTTTTGTTTTTATCGGTTGTATGGGTAAGGTGTTCGAATTCATGTGGGTTGGGAAATGCTCGCTTAGTGCTTTGAAAAGCGTTGGTGTTATTTTTAAATCTGATTTTTATTAGCTTAATTACATCCGTTGCAGATTTTTTAGGTCCTATATTGTGTGTATGGAGTTTTGTTGGTTTTGAAGTCAAATTTTTCGCCTGATATTCTGAAAGTTATTAACTTTATTCAAAAAAGAACGTTTTTAATTTAATTCCTTTTAAAACACCTTCACTTTTCCATTTGACGTCTATAATAATAAACGCGAAATTTTATCTGTCTGGGACCCCTTGCATCTCAGTCTACCTTTGCTTTACATAGACATATTATACCTTTATGGAATCAGGATGACGTCCCGGATTGAAAATCTGCTCTTCATTTGGTTCTTGAACATCCAGCATTGGGATCTGATTTAAAAGCATTTGGATTGCTATTTCTAGCGGGTATAGCTCAGCTGATTCACACCATATTGGTTGGTGTTTGTCAGATGACGTCAGAGATCAGGGTAGAGATAAATGTCATTCGCTGCGTTAATTTTACGCCGAGATAAGAACTTTGGGACAAATTGGTCAACAGTTGGAATTCAACTTCAGACTGGAACGATAGAATTACAGAATTAATTCTCATTCATCCTTAACCTCTGATCAAACGCCACCGGGGCATATCGTCATTATAGACGTATTATAGACATGCTACTTAGCTCACTTTAGCTTTGAGCCGCAGGCCCAATTAGCCCTCCGAAGGAACCAACCTGAAAGTCTGCACGGGCTGCGGCTTTTAACCGAGTTTATAATATTTTTTTTACTGTATTTTAATGTTTTCTAGTGAGCAGACAAGATATCCTTCTGTTAGTTCACTTTATGATGCCAATTCATTTGCAGTGCTCAGTCAATTGAGGGATATAAAAACTTTCAGAGCTTTTTTAAGTTATAACTACATTTACTCGATTAAAGCCTTCACTAGTACTAACTTCTATGTAAACAAAGATGAGAATTCTTTCTCTGACGAAGGACAAGAAAGATTAGAAATTAATCTGATCAACACCATTATTTCTTCAGATAGAAATAAAAACCTGGGTTTGTAACCACTTGGCTTTATATTTTACAGCGTGTTACAGTTGTTTATTAAGAATGTACACTTAACACTTCAAATCGTTCGAAAACGGTGTTAGTGCATACACTCTTGTAAAAATTATAGTAACCTATTGAGTTGAGTCCCTATTTGTATTCACTATGAATACCTATTTGCTACAAATATTTCTGTGGACAGAAGTTGGGTATTCATTCTATGATAAAGATCTAAAATGCCCTGAAACTAGTCAAATCGATACCACTTTGTGTGTAGATGTATATATATACACGTAGATGTATATTATAAAACTGCTTAGGACTAACCGATTATTTGATCAGTAGTGATATTTTTTGTGTAATGTTTATGTAGAGTAAAATGGAAAGATTCATTTTATGCAAAGGTTTCAGTTTCTTTCTTTACCTATTCATTTTCCATCCCTAACTTTCTGTCGGAATTTTACTCCGAGAAAAATGTTCCCTCTCTCTCTCTCTCTCTCTCTCTCTCTCTCTCTCTCTCTCTCTCTCTCTCTCTCTC
>NC_068986.1:114584637-114585987 GCF_001194135.2 Octopus bimaculoides
CTTAAGATTTCTTTAGAGCAACTCAAAAGCTAAACATTTATAAACGCGGCACATACAAGGACGCATACGTGCACACATATATTACACACAGACCTTACCTACCAACTGGGAAGATAAAAGCCTTTATAAATATACAAGCAGAGATACCCGGCGTTGCTAAGGATTAAAATGGCATAGTTTTTTATTGCTTTACTTGTTTCAGTCATGCGGCTGCGGCCATGCTGGAGTACCGCCTTTAGTCGAACAAATCGACCCCAGGATTTATTCTTTGTAGTACTTATTCTATCGATGTCTTGTCGAACTGCTAAGTTACGGAGATGTAAACACATCAACATCGGTTGTCAAGCGTTAGTGGGGATACAAACACAGACATACAAACACAGACACAGACACACACACAAACAAATATATACGACAGTCTTCTTTCAGTTTTCGCGTATGGAATCCACTCACAAGGCTTTGGTGGGCCTGAGGCTATAGTTTGTATGGAACGAAACGCAATAGCCTACATAGCTTTGTTTTATACTTTTACATTCTTAAGGTACATTCTGAGGTAAAAGTCACACACAGCATTCTGTATTATACTATTATACTGCTGTTAGTCAAAAATTTCAGAGTCCCAAGCAGTCGTCTTATAAACAAATACGAGATTGCCTCGATGTCTCCACGACAGGATAGTCATCCAACACAGTGGCGACCGATAACAAAACCTAGGGGAAGCGTTTGTGAGCTGACATCATTCCTAGATGGGTTAATTTCTAAGAAATTAAACCCATTAGATTTCAACTGGACTATTTATTATTGCTGCCGGGAGCTGGCGCGCCAATCGTTGAAAAGTCGATCGGTCGTAAGTCGATGACGACCTGTATTCATATTCTCACTGATTTTGAAAGAAATGTTCTGTCTGCAGGTCTCCTAAATGTTATACCAATATTCCTTGCGTTTATGTATAAGTATACATTAAATAACAGGGATATTCATTATATTTAGTTCATGTCAGTCTTTCTTATAGATGGCATTGTATATTGTTTTAGCAACATTATACCGCACTGGATGGTAGCATTTTGGTGATATTTTGGGGCAGCTGTTGATCACCTGTGTAATATCTTCCACAGAAATGTGACATGATCGGCATTTTCGGTTACAACCTGGGTGGGTTTAAAAGCTTCATTGTTTCTTTTATTCATTAGAAACTTTGTAGCTATCTCCCGTTCTTCGATTACTAAACATAAACTTAGAAAAATGTGACAATGGTCACGTGCCCAAAACAAGAATCATTACCTATGCATACAAGTACATATCTATCTATCTATAAATATATATATATATATATATATATATATATATATA
>NC_068986.1:114585997-114591315 GCF_001194135.2 Octopus bimaculoides
AGTGGTCGTGTTAGCAAGGACATTTGTGTCGTTGTCGTTGTTGTTATAGATAGATAGATAGATAGATAGATAGATAGATAGATATGATCACGTGATTCAGACGCTTCGCAAGCCTAGGTTACTGGTTCGATGCCAACCAGGACATATAAATTTCGTGAATGAAACTTTACGAGAATTCAAATCAATACATTTTCTCCTCGACTTGCGACTGAGAGCTGTTCCAACTGACAGGTCGTAAGTCGATCTGGCCGTGTATCGGATTTATATTTTTCAACACTATTTTCATTCAAACGGGTATTAAATCTTCCATCCACATGAATAACAATTTCTCCATTTCATGGAGGGATCCCTGTCGTTGCTTGGTTAAAATCGTAGACTTCATAAGTGCAGAACTTTTCAGAGCTTCACGAATTCTTTCTTTGTCCTTAAGTATCGTCGATACCGTGAATGCAATAACTTCCGAGTCGCGTGCTACTGCATTCACATTCTTTCCGCCTTCATACTGCCGGATAATCTTCATTTTACAGTCTAAATTAATACCTTTCTTTGACTTCTTAGCTGCTGCATCGGTAAATGAAAGCGTTTTCCTTTTACCAGTCATTTTAGGGGTATTTCAGATACAATTGTAACAAATCCACACTCAACTGATACTTGAAAGCGACTGAGTGAGAGACAGTGGCTGAATTTGAGTGAGGCTTGCGTTGCCAGATGCTGCCTAAGTTATTGTACGCGCAGCTGCCCAATGTCCGAAAATCGATTATTTATTTATTTTATAATTTTTTGTGGTCGTAAGTGCGGATGGTTGTAAGTCGCATAGGTCGTAAGTCAAGAAAGTCTATAACAGTAATAGACATCCCACCTTGTCATTAACACTGTCAGACAGCGAGTCCTTCATTTGTGTCTATATGCATATGTGAGAGAGAGGGAGAGTGTGTGCGTGTAGTAGTAGTAGTAGTAGTAGTAGTAGTAGTAGTAGTAGTAGTGGTTATTGTTGTTGTTGTTGTTGTTGTTGTTGTAAGACAGGTAAGCGAAGTATTTAGTTGCGGTGAGAGCACAACTAATCAAGGCAGTCAGTGCATGAAAAACGATCTTCAAATGCACCATATAATGAAATAATGAATTAACTACTGAAAAATATTTCCACATGTTTAGTGTATTAATTGAGGTCTGTTCTTCCTATTGTTGTGATTCACATTCACATAAAATAAATGTAAGCTTTAATATAAATACCCTACACCATGTACTGAGTCTCTTTCCCGTTCCGCATTCCCATAAATGCGAATTAGTAGAGTCGGCACAGCATCCAAATCCTCTAGAGATCAACTTTACCGTTGATATAAACCGTGCTAGTCTATACGGTGCACGGTCAGACTGGATGCTTTGTGGTATTTGTTCCGGCTTTTTGTCTCCTGAGTTCAAATTCTGCCATGTTCTATTTCGGTTGTAGGCTTAATCTAGTAGCCGACTTGACAGCACTATAAGGTATCTTGGGTATTTTTAGCGGAGTCCATCTTGTTGCAAGCCTTCGAGTACTACTTAGTTTCGGAGGCTCTTCAGCGGTCATAGGCACTGTCTTGTCCCGTAACTAAAAGACAAAACAATACAAAGACAGATAGACAGACAGACAGTTATAGATAGATAGAGACAGAATGACAGACAGACAGACAGACAGACAGACAGACAGACAGATAGATAGATAGATAGATAGATAGATAGATAGATAGATAGATAGATAGATGTGTACCTATATATATTTTTTTTTTATTTATATTTATGTATGATTAGTCTCTCTCTCTCTCTCTCTCTCTCTCTCTCTCATTCACTCACACACACACACACAACAGTTCAGTGACGTTATTATCCCACACACGAAGGCGGTGAGCTGACAGAATCGTTGCTGCGCCGGGCAAAGTGTTGAGTGGCATTTCGTCTGTCTTTAAATTCTAAGCTGAAATTCCGCCCAGATCGACTTTGCCTTTCATCCTTTCGAAATCGATAAAACAAGTACCAGTTGAGTTCTGGGGATCGATGTAATCGAATTAACCACAAAATTGCTGGCCTTGTGCCAAAACTTGAGACCATTATCACACACACAACATGATAGCCCAACTAAGCTAGAAGTAGCAGTAAAAAATTCCCTGAAATCGCACCCTACCGCCTAATATTTTGGGGAGAGTTACATCGGACACTGGAGTCTTAGATATACAAAAAGCGAGAAACTTCTTAGATCATAAGTCTGCTCAATCAGAACTGACCCTAGGCTAAAGAACACCACCGACAACAGCAGGGGAAGAAACACACACACACACACTAACTGATAAGTATGATACAGGCAGCCAATAGTGATAAAAGGAAGCACACACACAGTGGTTATGTTAATCAGTCGTCAATTGATAAATAAAGTCAAGTGTCCCACCTTCACATACTCCTCTCCCACACTCTTGTATGTCCCATACTGCCACTGATATGTCCCAGGTTGGGTATAAATACAGACACTCCAGTCCCTATCAGTCTCTTTATCTAATGTATATGAGTGCGCCGTTATTTAACCTCTAGTTAACCCTGACATATGAACAAATGCGTTCCAGCCATAGCCATCTCATCTTCTTGATTTTTTTTTTTTTTTTACTACTAGACGTAGAAAACTAGTCCTGCACGATTTGATATATCCTTGCTTTTTTAAAGAAAGGTTGAGTAAAATTTGACTATTTTCCCCCTATACTATTACTGCATTACATATTAATGAAAAGGAATTTTTCTTCGCAATATAACATTGTCAGGTGTTTGTAAAATAAAAGTGTGCCTCCGTGTGTGTGTGTGTGTGTGTGTGTGTGAGCAGTATATATTTGCATGTGTTTTGTGTATTTGTATATTTTAAAACGAGGATCATCCCTACGTCTTTAATTTAGCGTTCCAGTAGAGGACAATAACTAGCTAATAGCCAGAGTGTATGGGACAAGGGGATATGTAGCGAGTGTATCATGCCAATCATATTCAGGTGATGAGATTTCTTTTAGAAGATTTTGGGTGGAAATACATGTGTGGTTAAGAACTTTGCAATTACATGACTGCCAGAATCGATCCAACAGCACAGCTTTTTGCATGGGAGACTTAATCCGTCACCCAGTTTAATGCAATCATTTGGATCTTGGATATGGAGATTTTACACTGTTACAAGCATTTAGACAAGGTTTCCGCTCTAAGGATAATAAAGAAGTCGATATAAGGATGAACTGTTTCCTACTATATTAATTTTTCCTGCCATTCCACACCGCCAACAGGGCCTATAAAAGATAGGTTCAGTATGGAACGTGGGGAAACAGCTGGCCTCGACTCGCTGTTACCCTCACTAAGTCATAATACTAAAAATTTTGTCAAGAACAGTTAGAGCGTCGGAGAAAATCCCTTTTGGTGATATTTGTTCCGACTCTTTAAGTGCTGACATCACACACCGTTGTGGCCAGGTTTTGCTTTCCATCCAACTGGAGTCGATAAAATAAAATAAATCAGGTGCTAGGTGGAAGATACCATCGACTATCCCTCTCCCACTATTTTTGTGTCTTCTACATAAGTCAGAAACAATTATTTCCTTGGCAACTTTAAACCAGTTCCTTCAGATAAAAAAGAACGGACATCCAATGACCAACTACCCGACGTTTCAGTCATTTGACTGAGGCCATGCTGGAGCACCACCTTTAGTCGAGCAAATCGACCCCAGGACTTATTCTTTGGAAGCCTAGTACTTATTCTATCGGTCTCTTTTGCCAAACCGCTAAGTTACGGGGACGTAAAGACACCACCAACGGTTGTCAAGCGATGTTTGGGGGACAAACACAGACACACACACACACACATATATATATATACATATATACGACGGGCTTCTTTCAGTTTCCGTCTACCAAATCCACTCAAGGCTTTGGTCGGCCCGAGGCTATAGTAGAAGACACTTGCCCAAGTTGCCATGCAGTGGGACTGAACCCGGAACCATGTGGTTGGTACGCAAGCTACTTACCTCACTGCCTCTCCTGCGCAATATAATGCTTCAACCAGCATTCCAAAAGTAGTGAAACGTCCCACCTAAAAACAACACTGATTGAAAAAAAAGCCTGCAACAATCTTATGTAAGAGAAAGTGCAGACAAAGAATCCTCACTTATAAAAAACATTAAGTCAAACCCAAAGGCCTTTTTGCATTATGCCAAAGAAACAGCCTCAGTACGCAGCAAAATAGGGCCCCTCTTCCAAAAGGATGGCTCTCTCACAGATAGCTCAACCAGGATAAGCGCGATACTGATTGACTAGTTGAAAAGTGTCTTTACCACCCCTTTGGAGCACAGACAAGTGAACGAACCAGTGGATTGCTATGCCACCTCACTTATAACCAGCGAGGCAGTTACGATGGATTACATCGACATTAGTGAAGAAGATATACTATTTGCCATAGATGAGGTGGGCGTAAACTCAACTGCTGATCCTGGTGGTTTCCCAGCAATCCTCCTTAGATCATGTAAGTGTCTCCTGGCGAAACCACAACAGATTCTCTTCCAGAGCTTTCTTTTAAATGGCAGGAACCTGGGTATCGACATGAGTGATGATACCTCTTTCCAAGTGCACATTACCAAGATGACGATAAAGTACAGACGACTGGCTGGATGAATCCTGAGAACGTTCAGAACCAAAGAGAAAGAAACCATGATGGCCCTCTAGAGGACATTCGTCCTCAGCCACCTGGATTATTGCTCTCAGCTATGGTCACCCCACTTCACAAAGATCGTCTCATTGCAACAGCTCAGTTACTGGAATAGGTTGAAACAGCTAAGACTTTACTCCCCGGAGCGAATGCAGGAGAGATATGCAGTAATATACATTTGGAAGATCCTGGAAGGGATTGTGCCAAATTTTGGCATTGAAAGCTACACAAACGCCAGAACGGGTCGCCACTGCACAGTGCCAAAGATCCCATCAATGCCATCGCGCTTCAGGACCAGTTACTGCAACAGCCGGGGTTTCAGGGGCCCAGAACTTTTTAATATTCTCCCAAAGAGCCTGAGGGACCTACACAAAGTGGATGTAGGTGTTTTCAAATCAAAACAGGATCTCTTCCTGCAGTGAGTAACAGATGAACCTACCTCACGGCAGGATGTGCAAATGAAGGTAGTGACATCAAAATCCCATCTTCACCTAATTCCACATATAAAAGGAGGCTCTCAATAATAACAATGTCGTAAAACAGCGGTGCCCCACCATGGCCCTTTGAGCTGAAACTGATAGAAATATATATATATATATATATATATATATATATATATATATATA
>NC_068986.1:114594228-114596358 GCF_001194135.2 Octopus bimaculoides
ACACACACACACACACACACACACACACACACACACACACACACACACACACACACACACAGAACGCTGAGGAAAAGACGATGAAAAATGGATACTATACCATCACAGCAGCTTCACTGCTTCACTACTCGTCTCTACCTATTTGTCTTTACATCTCTTTTTAGAGAGAGATCTCTTTCTCCGTCGTTCAGTCTCTATTTCTATCTATCAATTTATCTTCTTGTCTTTAATTGGCTGGCTTTCTCCTACATGTAGCACTCCCTTTATATTTCCTACTCAACATTCCCTAAAGAAACAAACACATTTGTCTAATTCGTAATATAAGTTTCTGAGATACTCCATCAGGAGCAGCATGAAGAGCCACGAACCATCGAGGGAGCCTCTTCGCTGTCACTTGCACTGTTAGAAATAGCGGCTAAATTGCCCTCAAATTACACAGTCTACCATCTTAAAACACACAAAAAAGATGAAAGGAAACGTCGTGTCATTAAATCACTGAAATACGGATAAGATAAAACGAACACGGCTCGCTAAAGATACCACAGGTTGTCATGCAAGTGACAAATTTTCAATTTTGTAAGCTCTTGATAGTTTACAGTATATCATTAATGCTCTACGAAATGCACTCAAGCTACGGCCCAAACCTTAGAGCAATACAACATCCGCACTACGAAAAGTACCGTTTTACAAGAGCCAGAACATGCTTGCCTGCCCAAGTCCCACAAGACCTTTCTGCACCTGTCTATCAGTATTTGGAAAAAGATTCCAGAAACTGTGACAAGGATTATCTCAGTCGAAGAGATTAATACTTTTAAATATGGGGTGTATAAACACTTTTTGCCTCTCACTGTCAGAAATGAGTGAAATAATGACTGGCACGTTGGAAATCTATAACGTACAAGGCTATTGTTCACAAGTGCTCGACATAAATCTGCCGTGAAATCCAGGATAGTCAGCTTCAGATATGTTTGCAAGTATTGATTAATGAATACAAATACATTACTCTACATCTGTATCGAGCGCTAATATGTTTTGGTATGTTTGATATTATTTATCAAGCATAATATGATGTAAATATTTGGGTATGTCTGCGTGTGTGTGTGATCATTAAATTCATAATTGATTAATTTAGTAATTAATTATGGTGTTAATGATGTTCTCTGACTATCAGATGTGGTGTGTTTACATCCATAAATTGGCATTTCTTCCTGTATGTGAGCTTTTGAATGCATATGGATATGTAAGTGAATGCACACAGATGTGGATGTATATGTGTGCGTACTTATGTGCATATATATACAAATATGTAACATTCATATAAAAGTTGTTATAACTATTGTTGTTGGAGGGTAACGCATTGCATAATGTGTATTATTTATACATATATATTCCTATATATATATATATATACTTATTTATGTGTGAGAGGCATATAAACGTGTGTTCATGGGTGTGTGTGTTTAGTAGTGGGTATCTGTAGTAAATACATGAGAGATAGATATTCAATTTCAAAGTTATTACTTGCAGCAAATATATTGAAAAAGACTTTATTGAATAAAATATATGTTCCTCTTTATCATTTAATAAAACACACACACACACATACGAACACACACACACACACACACACACACACACACACACACACACACACACACACACACACACACACACACACACACACACACACACACACACACAAGCACGCACAATTTATATATGCTCAGTTAAACATTTCCACTCAGTATTCAACTAACTCAACTGCCAGCCAGTATTTCCACGAAATTCAGATTCAATCAAAGTACCACAGCTCAGCTATTAAATGACTGGCGGCATCACGACGAAATTCAAACATAGCAGCTAATTAACTTTGATGTGTGTGCAAGAAGGCACGGACAAATATATCTATATATGTGTGTGTGTGTGAGTGTGTGTGTGTACATACTGAAAGAGAGAGTTGAAGACACATTTGAGAATATGTGTATGCATGCATATGTACGCTTATGTGTGAGTTTGTGAGTGTGTGTGTGTGTATGTATATATGTATATATATATATGTGTGTGTGTGTCTGTGTGTGTGTCTGTGTGTGTGTGTGTGTCTGTGTGTGTGTGTGTGTCTGTGTGTGTGTG
>NC_068986.1:114596368-114612114 GCF_001194135.2 Octopus bimaculoides
GTGTGTCTGTGTGTGTGTGTGTGTCTGTGTGTGTGTGTGTGTCTGTGTGTGTGTGTGTGTCTGTGTGTGTGTGTGTGTCTGTGTGTGCATCCCACTGCAAATAGTTTTTACGGTTTACAATTGATTAGTAATTAGGCAGGTAAGTTTTATTAGAGTGGGCCCTAAACTTCATAACATCATATTCATATATATTGTAAATAGAAGGATTGTTTTTTCCTTCTTTTTTTCACCTTTATCGACACCTGCTGCGAACAATCACGCGTTTGAGAAGGTGCAACAGCCACAGGCTCTTGAGACCCTCACCCGATTTTTTCCTTCTGACGAGATCTCAAAGAAAGAAATAAAGAACTTTTTGGTGGTTAGCGTTCCACCCCCGCCAAACATCCCAAATGCCACGAGTTTAAAATTTTATTTTATCTACAATTGGTGATACTTCAGCGACCATCACAGACACAGTAGCCCATACCTTCCACCGTAGCGCTTAAAATGTATGTGGGTATATCGGAATCACTAAATGGGAACATATAAGTCATCTACTTTGTTGCCTCTTATCAAATTTGGAAATTGCTAGACCTCGCTTTGAAATAGCAATATCTGAATATGTGGATACTGTGAGGAAGGCTACGGTCCAGGACACTTGTAAAATAGCACACACAAGTAAGTAGACTCTCATCAAAGAACACACAAAGATTCGGAGGAGAATTACGTGTAGGTGTATAGAATACAGGTACGAATATATATATATATATATATATATATATATATATATATATTCTTTTTTTCTTTTATTTGTTTGTCATTTTAGTGCGGCCATGCTAGAGCACTGCCTTTAGTCGAACAAATCGACCCCAGGATTTATTCTTTGCAAGCCTAGTACTTATTCTATCGGTGTCTTTGGTCGAACCGCTAAGATATGGGGACGTAAACACATCAAAATCGGTTGTCAAGTGATGGTGGGAGACAAACACATGCAAACACACACACACATATGCATATATACGACGGGCTTCTTTCAGTTTCCGTCAACCAAATCCACTCACAAGGCTTTGTTCGGTCCGAGGCTATAGTAGAAAACACTTGCCCAAGGTACCACGCAGTGGTACTGAACCCGGAACCATGTGGTTGGTAAGCAAGCTACTTACCACACAGCCATTCCGGCACCTGTATATAACAATGGTTCTGTAGAGAACGTTTACTCCTGTATTACTTCGTATGGAGTATATGGGTGATGGTTATTTAGGGTATGGTTAGGAATTGCCTGGGAACGTTGTACAGTTAGTTGGTGGATTTGGTAGACGGAGTGTATGTATGTGTGTGCGCGCGCATCTCTGTGTTTCTTCCGTGCCACTGCTTGACGATTAGTGTTGACATGTTTACGTCCCCGTAACTTAGTGGTTTGGTAAAAGAGAACAGATAGAACAACTACCAGACTTTACAAAAAAAAAATAAGTACTGGGGTCGATTCATTCGAGGCAGTGCTCCAGTATGGCCGAGGTCTAATGACTGAAACAAGTAAATGATAAAAGACATATATATATATATATATATATATATATATATATATATATATATACAGGGGTTGGATAAAATAATGTAAACACCTTAAAATTTCAAACAAATTTATTTTAATACGGGGTAGGGCTACCTTTGGCAGTAATTACAGCTTAAATTTTACGAGGTATGGACTCGTACAAAGTTTGAATTGTTTTTAAACGAACTTTTGTCCATTCTTCAGCTAAAACAGTCTCCAGTTCTTGTAGTGATGATGGTTGAGGATATCGACTCCTTACTCGTTTTTCTAAAATGCGCCTTAAATGTTCAATAATATTGAGATCTAGGGACTGAGGTGGCCACATAAGATGTTCAACTTCACGAGAATGTTCCTTGTGCCATTCAGTAACAACTTTAGCTGTGTGAATTGGTGCATTATCATCCTGAAAGATTATGTTTCCCTCCGGAAACAGTTCTGCAACAATAGGATGAATTTGATCAGACAAAATGCTTAAATAGTCTTGACAATTAATTTTGCCATGAATGAAAACCATTGGGCCGGCAGATTTCCAAGATATAGTCCCTAAGATCATCACAGATCTTCCTCCATGTTTGGAGGAAGGTAGTCTGGGCCAGATGCTTCTTTTGGCTGTCTCCACACGTATACTCAGCCTGTGGTCAGAAATAAAGTAAAAGATGACTCATCCAAGAAAATAACATTCTTCCACTGCTCTAAGGACCAATTCTGTAGGTTTTTACTCCACCCTAAATGCTTTGCAACGTTTGTTTTTGAAAGTAGTGTTTTTTCTTATTGCAGTCCTCCCGTGAAATCTGGGCTTGTGCAGCTCCCGGCGAACAGTTTTTGTGGAAACTGGGTTCTCGAGGTGGTCATTAAGCTCTGCAGTAATTTTGGGAGCTGTACTTTTATGATCCTTTCTAACTAATCGTGTAAGAATCTCACGGTCCCTATCTGAAAGTTTTGGTTTTCATCTGGAGTTTTGTTTTGGCGAGGAGGCTTTCTCAAAGGCTGTCATTACTTTCGAGACAGTACTTCTTGATACACCAAACAGTTCAGCTGTTTTTGTTACGCTAGCGCTTGTCATACGAGCACCAGCAATTTGACCTCTTTGAAAGTCCGATAGATCTGTCATTTTAATAAATTTAAATTACCTTTTTCTGATGATATCTGAAAAGAAACATCAATTTTAGCAAAACATATTAAGCAATACTAATAATAGATAAAAAAAAACATTAAAAAAAAAACTTTTGACGGTTTTATAGATATTTCAAAATTATGATGCTATGATGCTAGGTGTTTCCATTATTTTGTCCAAACCCTGTATATATATATATAAGCATATTTGTGTGTATTTGTAAGTATATATATGTGTGTGTGTATTTATGTATTGTCTTTTTCAAGCCAAAAAGGCTTACATTAGTTACTCTAACGCTCGAGCTTCGTGTATAAACTTGTGACATATGTTATGCATGAAACTCGCATAACAGAATAATTGCAGTGGTGTTTTCAGCTTCGAGAATTACATATATATGGTTTTACAATATGTAAAGCATGTAAAACAGTGTATATATAATTTTTATTAGCTGAGAATACTACAGAAATTACTGAAGGGACTGGTGTTTCGAACCACTTAACAAAACTATATAAGTAGGAGAAAAGGAAGTAGAAAAACACATGGTATTATTAGCTATTTTTGGTGAAAGAACATCGATAGAGAAAACGGCTTTCAATCTGGTAAGAAAATATTTTCTTCTTCGACTTAAGTACTGAAATATCTTCAGGACCAATTCGCTAAAATAAGCTACTTTACGCTTTCAAACTCCACCAACAAATCCATAAAATAATAAAACACCATGAAACAGTTAATAGTGCACAGAAATGTAACTATCACTCTCCAAGTTTATTCTCACTCCATAGAGTCTGCCTGAAAGAATCTGTTTTTGCAACTTCTTAAAACATTCTAATGAAAAATGGATACAAGACTTGTATCACACATATGTAATTCTTGATAAACAATAATATATCCAATTCTATTACGGGAAAACGTTTAGGTAAAAAAAAATATCTATGTATACGCAATCAAATACATTTTGCAACTTTTGTACCATAGAAATGCTATTCATCTGAAATAATTGTACCAAATTACTTAATTGCTTCACAAAATTAATTTCTTCAGACTCATACATGCAAAGGTACCTACAAAGAAAATTAGAGGCATTTCGATGGGGATAAAATAGGATGTTAATATCATATCTGAGTAGACAAGTAATCATAGTGACCTCCATTTTTCTATAAACATATCGCGATTGAAAGTTTATGGATACAGTCCATACACAGAATATAAGGCACTTATAACAATACTCGTGTGTGTGTGTGTGTGTGTGTGTGTGTGTGTGTGTGTTCAACAGATATTTAATGATTTAATTAAATAGTTTAATTAATTACGATAAAATTAAGATGCATGTATATATATATTCAAATGTTCAGACCAACACACGCAGAGAAACGAACGCGCAGACAGAATATCAACTCAAGCATAACAACTAATCGAATCTTTCATTTCAAGCATATCAATAGAAAGTATAATCTCCATTCTGATTTTCATAAACAACAAAGGTGGATCTACCTGAAGAAACATCATTTGGTGAAACTAGTGGTTAGTAGTAATGATATAAACTGAAGAAATCTCCAGTTGGTTATATGTGTGCGCGTGCACACACACACACACAAACACACACACACACACACACACACACACACACACACACACACGCACGCACGCACGCATCCACCCACCCACATGTTGTTGTCTTATTGGTCGTTCGTTATTTGTTACCATTACAAATAGGAGAAGCATCCCGCCAGAAGTTAATTTTCATAAGTGAAGCCAATTTTGGTTCCCTAGAATAAATTACAATCATGTGATCTTTATGTGCTATTTAACTTCATTTTCTTTCTTTTCTTTTTCTTTTTCCGTTTGAACTACAAAGTCCTCCATGCTCGTATACAGGTATTTCGATTTATTTGAATCTCATCAGTTCTCGGCAATTCAGGATTTCCTACTTATACTATATTCCTTCACGAAAAGAGGGAGAGGGGGGAGGAAATATTTTAGCAAAGAGAAAGGTAGGGAAGATAAAGGCATTTCACTAAGAGGTTGTTCTGTTGCTTTCTTCTGTCATAGTTCGTTAATTGTGTAGAAGGAAAGCGAGAGATAGAAGTATATACAGTTATCTTCGAAGCTGGAGGCTTTTGAGTAATTATGGAAGTGTTTTGATCTTCAAAAGTAAAACAAAATTTTATATATATATGCATTTATGTTTATGTGTGAATTGTCGGTATGCTAATTAAAAATGTAATACCTGAGTGCGTATGAATGCATGTGTGTGTGTGTGTGTGTGTGTAGATGTTAGATATATATTTTAAAATACGTATATCTGTGCTTTTACACACATACATACATACATACATACATACATACATACATATTTATATATATACATCAATCTGCATGAATTTATAATTGTGATAACCCCACTGCCAAGTATATATTTTAAATAGTTAGTGCTAATAATTTATAAGCACGAATATGTTTCAATTCACTATGTAAGGTCATTTATATATTCAAAATCATATATATAAGCACACACACACATACACACTTTAGGGTGTACAATGACTTTGAATTGTGAGCTGAAATATCAGATTATAGTTTTGCAGTTTGTTTTTACCAGTGACCTGTACAGTAACAAGGTTGTAAAGGTTTTGTACTTTTTGTCATCTTTTACGCAGTCATTAACCCTTTAAATTGTAAGAAGGTTGGTTTATGCTTGTTATGTATGTATGTATGTATGTAGGTAGGTAGGTAGGTAGGTAGATCAAGGTACGATTAAGGTCATCTGAAAGCCTAATCAAACCGCAACAAAGGAACTCCGCGACATTTCTGGAAGGAGATCAGGAGGAAGGTAATTTTTAGTGTGATGGTCAGTCTTATATTTCTCTTAGGTTGTTCACAATGTGAGATAGGTTGCGTGTGTGGACAATGACTACACTAAAGTGGCGGCGTGTGTGGACAATGACTACACTAAAGGTTGAATTTTCAAGTATTTTATTAACCTGCATTGTTGTATTTACAAATAGACATTCAATAAATACACGGAACAATGTTTATTGAACATAATAGTCAGGAATCTTCTGTATTATAACACGCTGGGCAATATTATGAAAGTAGTCCAAGGAATTTAACTCACTGTATTATAACTGATGTTCGTTAATGGACATCACAAATTAAGGTGGATACCTTTTATTGAATACGACATAAGTATGTTACATAAAGAAAGTGACAGAGGGAGAGAGGACAATTCACTAAGACAAGTGACATAAAGTCCTCTGGATGGTTAGTGGCTCTCTGGTTAGGTTGAATTTCAGTCTTTTTATGGCTGTGAGAACTATCCTTCTAGAATCTTCAACCAAACTAGCGCGAAACCTTACGTACCTCCTTTGAAGTTTGCCGCCTCTTCAATAATATAACAGCTATATTCTTGTAGGCGTTAATAGCTTCTTTGGTGACATTTTTTTCTGTTATGGGAGTACAGTAATCGTGAGTGTAGCGTTCCATAACCCCGCCGCGACAGCTGAAAATCCGCGAAGTAGAAACAGAACTGTACTGTATATTCTTTTTATTATTATTATTAAAATTTGTTTGTATTTATTTTATTATAAATGCAAAACAACACCACGGAGGAATCGACATAAGCTTAAATAATAAACCGCGATAGGTGAACCGCGATATGGCGAGGGATTACTGTATATTTAATTTGTGGTTCTAGACTTGGAAAATTTGAGAGCTATAGTTCAAGTCTCAGTGGTGGTCTCGCTACAGTAGTCACCTTACAAGGCTTCCGAGATTAGTGTCCGAGAGTGTGAGGAAAGTGGTATCTTGGCCCAAAAGCTTGCAAGAGTGTGCTCCACTAACCTCATGTAAGGTGCCAGGTGATAGTGTTAGACCAGGCAACTGATTAAGTCTTTCATTCAGGTACGCCATGCCCTGAATTAAACATAGAACGCAAAAAGTAGGGACAAATACTACAAGGCATCCGGTTCCACCCTCCTACGGTTCAGCCAATCTATCGCTCTGAATTGATAGTTTTCTTATCGACCCCGAAAGAATGAAAAGGAATTAAATGTTTAGTTTATTCCAGAGTACTTACTTTTGAACCAGGCCCCACAACCGTTTTAAATATAAACTTGTTTATTACAACGCTAAGCAATCATTTTTCAAGAGTTTTCAATTCATTTTTGAAATAACTGTTGTAATTTATCAGTTGCATTGAATAAAATTCCTTAGTCCTACTCTCCTTCCCTTGGTGACCTAAGCACGTGCTTATATTATTTAATGGTTAATCAAGGTCTGATGTAACTATGTATGTATTTTCGAAATATCTGCATATACTCATGGATACATATACTGCTATTACAATTATTTGCTTCTAATGTCTATCAGGTGTATGTGTATGCGTCTAACATATGTGTATATATATCACAAACAGATAGACATATACGCATACACACACATATACATACAAGTGTGTGTGTGTGTGTGCGTGTATGTATAAACTTATTCGTGTATATGTGGGTGTTCGTAAATATTTGTATACGTAAACACACACACATACACTCACATATATATATATTTGAAACTTAGTGCATACATATATGTATATTCACTCATCTATATGTACATATTAATATTCGTAGATCCTGTAGATAGCTCTTCTTTTCTTTCTCCGTTACTTCTATCTCACTGTATGTGTGTTTGCATGTATATATCTCTACATGTTTGTATACCTATATCTTTCCATCTAGCCTTACAATTTTAGTTTCTCCCATGCTTTGTACACTTCATGTGCGCCTGCGTGCATGCGTGCGTGCGTGCATGCGTTCGTGTGTGTGTGTGTGTGTGTACGCTTCCAAAGATATTCATTTCCAATCCTTTAAATCTAACCTGAAAGAATATCCCTCCTCCTCCTCCTCCTTATTCCCCCTCTATCTTTTCTTTCCTTCGCACTCGACCCAGATCTACTGACCTCATCTCTTTTCTATTACCCTCCTACCATTATACCTAACGTACTTTCCTCTCCACCACCCAGCCATTTTTCACCCCCACCAAATCCTCATTTTTTACTATTTTGGTTTCTTTTAAATATCTAGCGCACCAAAAACAAAAACTTTACTTAAAGTGGAGCGGCCTGTGTGCATGTGTGCGTATTCATATATATATATCCTGTGATTGTATCTGTGTGTCTGTGTGTATACAAATGGTAATTAGACACATATGGACTGTATATTGTACAATTAAATTCGATGAAACGAGGTTTTTATTCACTGAAAATGCACAAGTGATTAAATTAGTCTATCTATTCGTACATTAGACACGCATGCACACACACATATTCATTACACACGCACACACAGGCACAAATAATATGAACCTTAAAATTACGATTAATACTAACCTGAAAATGCTGCAGTGAACCTTAAAATACGGAAAATTCCCTTCATACATAAAACCAAATGATTGATTATTTTATGTAAACTACAGTTACAAATTACCTTTAAAAAATTTTCAGATAATCGGAGGTAGTGGTTTCCGTCAATCTCCTATAATGAAATATCAGTCAATAGTGTAGCGACTACATACAACAATCTGTTGGTATATAGTGGTTTAAAAGAATCTGTTAAATATCATAGAATTACATAAATGAGTAGTAAGGAGAGGAAGAGAAAAACTGTATGTTATAACCCTCTATGTTCGATAAACATAAACTCGTCAATAGGACAATCATTTCACAATCTGATAAAGTAAAACTTTCCTCTTTGATATAATGACAGAAAAATATACTTCTCTACATTTATGAGCCGCCTATAAATATTGTAAAATTAATGAATTTTTTTTAAAAATGCGATGGAGAATATAAACAAGAAATCACAGTTAATATACAAGTCTACAGAAATTGGAGGAATCTGTTAGATATGCAGCCAGTGTTTACTGAAATGCTATTAATTATATAGGTATGACCACAAATCAATTCAAGAGCCGACTTCAACAGCATAGTTATAGATTCAGAGCATTCTAAAGAAGACTAGATTAAAAATATACATCATATCTATATTTTTGAAAAATAATAGCATTGTGATACTTGTTAGGCTTCCAATTCGCATTCAGTCTGGTATCACATTAGCCATTGAAAATGCGGTGGATCAGTGTTAGTTCCGTTGGAACATGTAACTAATGACGCTATTGTTCACCAAGCTATAGAAAATAGACATACGTACATACAAACCTATACACAAATATATACTAATTTACACAGACATAACCGCAACAGTAGACTGTAAAATATATTTTCACCCACCCCTAGATACCTCTAACATTCCTCGTCAGATACAAGGGAAACAGTCAAATCATTAATGTTACAGGTATCTAGGGGTGGGTGAAAATATATCTTACAGTAGCACCTGTAACAAAACACCTGTCACTAATGAATATTTGAGCCGAATAAAGAAAATTTGGACCTCAGAACTCTGTGTATTCAATAAAATAGTGACCTACAATGTGTTTGCAGTGCCAGTACTCATACCAACATTTGGGCTGCTTGATTGGACGCTTGATGAGATCCGAGCCATTGATGTAAACACCTGAAAAACAGTAACAAGCACACATAATTTCCACATAAACAGTGACGTAGACCGCCTCTACCTAAAACGAAAACAAGGCGGCAGAGGCTTAAGGTCGATCCAAAACGCCTTTGGATGTCGCATCATATCCCTTCGGCAACATCTTTTAACCACCAAGTGTCGAAGTCCATCCCTTGACAAAGTTTGTATACACGAGGCTGATAACATCATAAAACTTGGAAGGCAGCTCCTTCATCAACACTCTTTGTCTGATAACATACCCAATACATACCCAAAGAATTGCACGAATCTATCGCAACGCATCATCAGATGAAAGGATGAGACTATACGAGCAGAAGACTATGCTGGGATATGTAACTAGAAAGTTTCGTGATGGTAGTAACATCGATCAGCAAAGCAGTTTATCGTGGACCAATAGCCAGATTACTACCCCCCACTTTGAAAGATATGTGTTTGCAATCCAGGAACAGGAAATATCAACCAAGCACCTGATGCACAAAAGGGATAGAGATGCGGGAAAAGCCGTAAAGGGTGACAACCGATGCAAACGTTGTGGAGTTCACACTGAAGATATCACCCACATCATAAGCAGTTGTCCGAAAATGTCATCACGGTCTTATCTACCGATGAGACATGACGTTGTAGCTAGGACGCTCTATAATGAAATCCGTCGGAAGGATAATCCCGAGGACAAAGAAATAAGAAACTACAGTATGAATTCGGGTTTCAGTTGCACAAAATCTCCTTGATTGTGTCGAGAACGATGAAAACTTATTGAAAATTTTGCGTAGACCTCTGAGCAGGTATCGCCAAGCTTTTGTTAAAATTTGATGCAGATTCTCTGCTCAACTTCCTCTGTCACGGTCAATGAGACGAACACACGCTACACATGGTTATTTCTAAACACTGCTGTAAACAGCGGAAGTGAGAGAGAACGTTAAAACTTAATGTGCATGCACAGCAGAGTACAAGGTTAGTCTGTGCCAAGCGGCCTCACTCTGCGTGCTTTAGCTTCCTTACTATGACAACAGTCCGGATATTGATCAGACCACGTATATGTATGTATGTATGTATATTGTATATACTGCTGTTGTTGCTTAGTCCAGGGTCGAGCCCGTTCAAGAAAACCTGAAATCTTTAATCAAATGTGTTTTAGACACAACAGCCCGTATTTGTTAATACGGTGTATCTAGCGCTCCATTATCCAATATGCCATTTTAAAGATCTTAAGGTGTAGTTTAAAGATTTGGCTGCTATTTCCAGATTATAAAACCGTAATTAACTCTCCTCTCGGCTCAGCAATTATATATTATGCTTTCTATAAATTAATTAATCATGTTAATTATTCATTCGCTATTGTTGTATTTCAACGTAATATATAACAAGGAGGCCATTATAAAAATAGAATAATTTAGTGTGAGATGGAAGGTACCCAGGGATGATTCTTGCATAAAAACAAAATAGTACAGTTGGTATTCACATATGTAATATAGTAGAGCAAGAAATATTAATTATCATTATATCGTTAACTATAGTTACTGATAAACAGGGCAAATATATCATCTTACTGAATAATTTTGGTCAGGTAAGACAAGGTAGACAACTCTGGAGTGTGAATTAATTTGAATTATAAATAGTATGGAGGCATGCAATGGAGAGGCAAGAATGGTGTTCAGCAGATACGGTGACAACTCCGAACGTGTTTCGATTACTACGAGTCTGCAAAATCAGAGGTGATCTGATTTGAACAACTGCCGCGACTAGACCAGTTGATAGACAGTCTGTAGAGCGCTGGTCAGTAATCATTACTATTAAGCTGATGAAAAGACCGATGGATTAGAAAAATATGAGTTGAGGGTCGGGTAGTTATTACCACTAGGCCAGTGGGTATGTAGTATCTATAAAGTCGGATACTTAATTAGACTGGTAAGGAGATAGTGCCACGAGAGTGTCAAACAAAACATGCTTTGTGACATTTGAAATTAAAATTATTGGGAAAATCAACCAAGGATGCCATCTGCGTACAAATATTAGAGTAAGATTTACGCTAACATTGTAGATGTTGGGAGCCAATAAATTCTAATTGATTAAAATACAACATTAGTGATGGGAGCATTCATGATCTCAAATAGCTTATTCTTGCAAAAGGAAATATATATATATAGGGGAGACAATCCAGAAATTTCAATCAATCGACAATTAATTAAGACAAGCAATTCAGTCTATGTCAACCTCCAACATAACTTGATCTGCGGTACAACTAATCTTCTTCTATGACTTTTCGAAGCTCACTTGATTGCTTTGCGACCAATATACCCAAGCCATATTCAATAAGGGTTTCAATGTTGCATTTTATTCACGAAGGACTAATGAAAACGTATTTAGTAAGAACTAGTATAATAAAGGTTCCTGGCTTAGTTATTGATGTATGTTGTATCATTCTTGACCATTACTAACGATATAAAAATTTCCCCGTTCACCACCACACTCATAAAAAGAAACAATCTTTCGACCAGTCACGTGCCATCATTATTTCTTAATTGAAGCATCTATTAATTGTGACAAATATTATTACGTCGTGTGTGTGTGTGTGTTTATACACGGTAGATAGATAGCTGATTGTGTACGCATATATGGAGTTTACAAGTATTCATACAAACCTACAATACAAACACACGCACACACATACACATGTATGCATGTATGTATATGCACCCGTTGGTTTTAATAAGCGAGAGAGAAAGTACTCAGTCCGATAGTAGATAGAGTGCAACAGTTTATTCCGAGCGGTCCAGAGCAAAAGGCCACTTGATCGATTACAATTGAAATATTTCACTGATTTATCAAACCAGAAAGCATGAAAGGTGAAGTGGAGCTCAACAGTAATTGAACACACAAAAAGGGCGTGGCTACCATAGGGCGGAGCTACCATAAGGGGATTTGGTTATCCGTAAAGGGGCGTGATTCTTGTAGAGTGGGAGTGGCTATATAACAATGGATTTTGTCCGGTACTCTAACCATACTACCTCATTCACTGTCTTCTAATTTCGCTACACGGACACATATTTGGGGTGGATACAAATCGACCCTCAGTATTTGACTGGTTGTAATTATTGGAGTCAGTCTAATCCACTTATACCCTATGGTACTTAGTACCGAGGCTGATTTAATCCACTTTGTCGCATTCTTTAAGATGTGTATCGCTTTGGTGTCATAGTAGATACCATGTGGCCGACATATGAAAAAGAATATACTTTTCTACTCTAGGCACAAGACCCGAAATTTTGTGGGGAGGGGGGGCAGTCGATTAGATCGACCCCAGTACGCAACTGGTACTTAATTTATCGACCCCAAGAGGACATATGAAAAAGAATATAAAACGTAAAAAGAAAAGCCACTACTCAGTCACCTGGCCTGTCAGAAACAGCAGTCAAATCTTCATCAAAATCACCCCTTTCTATTTTCAAAAGAGTCACCGTATATGTCGTTCTAGATAAATAGTATCTAAATATTAAAAAACAAAAGTGGTGGGGGTCAAGACCGGAACGTTTCTTATCATATGCTTGCTGGATTTCTGGCTGAGCACTCATCAATAAGAGCAATAAAATAAATCAAAAATGTTAATATTATCGGAAGTCTGATAGAAACACGCCCTACTTTGCATTTCATGATGACATGTTGATGCTCAAATATTTAACACAAAATGACATCTCGTCAACATGTAATGAACAAAACGTTACTATACTTACCCTTACCTCAATCTTTCTGTACCTGTTTTATTTTTCTTTCCGCTCTTGTTGTTGTTATTATTATTAAGGCGGCGAGCTGAGAGAGAGAGAGAGAGAGAGAGAGAGAGAGAGAGAGAGAGAGAGAGAGAGAGAGAGAGAGAGAGAGAGAGAGAGAGAGAGAGAGAGAGAGAGAGAGAGAGGGAGAGAGAGAGAAAGCTTATTTCTAAATGGTCTTTAAACATACATACACAATATACATTACTTTTGTCACTTGAAGTAACAATTATTTTCGCGAAAAAACTTACTTTCAAAGTATATAAATCGCCTTTTCTAAGTTATATGATTTTAAGAATCAGTGTGAAATTTTAAAAATGTAATTTTTATATCAAAGGAAAGTGTGATGGATCTGCTTATTATTTAACAATCGTTGGAATTGAAAAAATGTGTTGTTCCCTGTTAAATTATACAAAATATATAAATTTTCAAAGGGGGTATAGACTTTTGCAAGGCAGTGTATTTCTTGAATGCTCGCACCTTAAATTAAAGAAATAGCTTGGTTTAAATAATGATTTCTAATTTGAATTTTTCCCCTATTTCCTTCTTCCCTCCAGAGGATTTGGTTTTGTTACCTTTCGTGATCCTGCAAGTGTAGAAAAAGTACTGGCAAACGGACCACACGACTTGGATTCCAAGACGGTAAATATACATTCTTATAAACTTTTTGACATACTTATATCTGTGTGCCTCTTGACGGTTTTGTGTTTTCATGCATTTCTCTGAAGCAGGGGTAGGAGAACTTCATACTGCTAAAGGCGTATTGCAAGTACGTAAAGACCCTTTAAGGTCACATCTGACAGAGAAAAATAATAAGCCTTTAATTTTTACAACTTCACATATGATGCTTAAACCTTGTTTGTACAGTGAGATTACAATTACTACTATTTGATTTAGAGTTCTACGCATATTGTCATTATCCAGTAGGCTTTCAATATAGTGGTTAGTCGCCCACTGTATTTAGCAGTGATACTAATTATGATATACAGAGCATACGTAGTGGAAATTAAGATAAACACCAGTATAAATAACTAGTTCCTATGTACGCAATGGTGAAACGTACGTAGGAACAAAATATTCTACTGGTGTTTATCTTAATTTCTATGTTACTTATATTAATTGCTCTGTTTTTGCTTCAAAGACTTAACATCTTTTCTCTATGTAGTTCCCTTCCTAGTCTCTTATGCCGTAACATTAGCCCATTCCGTGTCTTCGTGTAATTGTGTGTGCGCGCGTGGTGTGCATGTGTGTGTTTATGTAGATGCAGTACAGCCAAATGGTTAGGAAGCTCGCTTCGTAATCACGAGATTTCGGGTTTGATACTTCTCTGTAGCATATTGATCTTGGGTCTTTTACTATAGCTTCAGATCAGCCAAAGCCTAGTAAATGAAACAGGGTATATGCAATCAATATGGAAATCCGTTGAATACACTGTGACTTGTAATTTAAAGGGCCAGCCATGGGTACAGTGTGTGCCACGTTGACTCCGCCTCGCAGTTACGTCTACAGGACACGCGTCCAACCACTAACGCAGTAGTTCAATGTGCAAGAACTTTAGTTAAGCGAAAGGAGTGAATATTACTTATTGAAATCAATAGAACTCTATGTGTGTGCATATAAGTGCAAGCCAGACTTAGTCTTTTAGTTTTGCTTGCGATGTTGAAGTCTTGGGTTCGATACCGTTGCGTGACATCTTGTGCAAGTAGCTCTTATCATAGCCTAGTGAGAGAAACTAGGTGAACGGAAACTATGTGAAAGCCCGTTGGATAGTAGCTATTAGTAAAATTTCAACCTTGTCACAGCTGATTCATTCTGGGAATTACGTTAAGAGTTCACGCGTGCGTAATTCATCAAACAATTGGAACATTCATCATCGAAATCGGAGAAGGAACTATTGACTATTTATAGAATATATTTCATATAAGTATATGAGCATGTATGTATATGCATACAAAATACGTGTGTGTGTGTGTGTGTGTGTGTGTGTGTGTGTGTGTGTGTGTTGACGTAGCACAGCCAAATAATTAAGAATTTTCCATTATAATCATTAAATCCTGGGTTCGAGCATTTTGAGCAAGGATCTTTTACCATCGCCTCGGTTGGACCCTACTTTCTGAGTTAAATTGGATCAACAGAAATTGTATGGAAATATGTCGGATGGACTGTACCTGTAATTTCAAGGACCAGTCTTGTCACACTGTGTCACGCTATATCCACCTGACAATTACGGAATACTCACCCACTTACACACTAATTCAATGAACATTTAGCTAAATTGATCGAACATCCAGAATACCATCGTCGAAACCGTAGGAGAATCTATTTTGATATGTGATTGTGCATGTATGTGTTATACACACGCATACACACACACACACACACACAAATGTATGTATGTATATATGTATGCATTGTACATAGCAGTTCCGCCAAAGGAATGATTGAATACGCACCAGGCTACCAGGCTTTAAAAAATCAATACTGTCGAGTTGTTCGACTGAACTCTCCAAGACGATGCCCCAGCATGGTTACAGTCCAATGACTGAAACAAGTAAAAGATAAAGTTGTGGTGTGCGTGAGAGAGAGCGGGGGAGGGAGAGAGAGAGAGGGGGAGAGAGAGAGAGAGAGAGGAAAGGAGAGAGAGAGAGATAAAAACAGCGAATCGCCAGAGTTGTTAGAATTCTTCACAATGTTTGTCCCAACTCTCTGTGATCTAAGTTCATACGCTGTTGGGGCTAATTTTACCCTTATCTTTG
>NC_068986.1:114612139-114621634 GCF_001194135.2 Octopus bimaculoides
GGGGGGGGGGGGTGAATAAAAATGAAAACTTAAGGGATCTAGTGAAGTGGTTTGATGGAAATGGGAAAAGCATCGGAGCGATGCATTGCAGTATTTGTACCGACTATGACTTCTGAGAACAACGCATGCAACGACACTGGCTCCAGCCACATTGGCATCTCCTTTCCCTTGGAATGATATCTATAGTGTGGAGAGGGGTAACTTCCATGCATAGGCCACGGTGGACTAGTCTAGGTCTGCATTGTAATACGGGTGCAAAAATATGGTCAATAGAGGCTTGTTATAATGCGTGTATAGATGTGTACACGTCCAATATTTATGCATAGGCGCAGGCGTGGTTGTGTGGTAAGAAGCTTGCTTCCCAACTACATGGACCCGGATTCAGTCCTAATGCGTGGCACCTTGGGCAAGTGTCTTCTACAACAGCCACGAGTCGACCAAAGCCTTGTGAGTAGATTTGGTAGACGGTAACTAAAAGAAACCCGTCGTTTATATGTGTGTGTGGGGGTGTATTTGTCTTCCATCATCATCACCATCGCTTGACAGCGACGGTGCGTTTACGTCCCCGTGACTTAACGGTTCGGTAAAAGAGACCGAAAGTCGATTTCTTTGACTAAAATACTTTAGAGCGGTGCTCCAGCATGGCCATGATCTGACTGAAACAAGTAAAAGAACAAAAGAATACAAGAGGTGACTCCACGTCTCCAGCGTCACTCGGACTCACAGTTTTCGTCACTCGGGCTCATCACAGATTTTGCATAAGACACATGCCTGCTCGAAGAATTTCACGTTTTCCCGCTTTGTTTCTAGCCCCAAATGGCTTTTTTTTTTAATATCTAGCACACTATGTCTTTCTCCATTTCTAGGTTAAGGGTAAAAATGAAACAACCCTGCAAAACACAACTGATCTTTACACATACACACGCACAGAATAACAGCAATCAAGTAACGACAGCGGATTGCACAACTAACACCAGTGATCTGACTGTACTCTTGACAAGAGATGTCAGTTAGTCTTTTACACCTACCAGGCTCGTTCGTATTAGCCCGGGTTGCTGGATAATTTTTCGTTCCTTTAAGAATATTGTAGAACGGAAACTTTTCATAAATTGAAAGTTAAATCTTAATCTCTATAGAAATTTATTGCTTCAAGAAAACTTTGAATTTGAATAACTTTCAATTTTCACGATTATAGATAGCAACTCGAGCTGTAACTTCTGATCCCGAGTCAGGCGCGTATGAACGATGTCGAGAGAACGTCTGCTACGAATAATGTTTTTTGATACAAGCACCTCTAAGACGACCGCCAGACGCTGAACGAAAATAACTGAACTGCGACCAGGATCTATAAAAGGAGCCCGAGTTATTGGCTGCAGTTACATACTTGAAGTCACTGTTGGCAGAAATTAAATCAGCTTGCAAATACACGTTCACTTTACTTCCACGCGAATAGCTTCCTTCAAATCATCCAAGGGCTTATGCGCATACACACGTGCCTTGAGGTTTCCCCACAAGAAATAATCACACATGGACAAATCAGGGGACCGAGAGGTCCAAGGAATATCAGCAAACCTGGAAATGAGGCGGTCGCCGAAAGAGAGGGTGAAAAACATCCATTGATGCTCTGGCTGTGTGGGCCGTCGCCCCATCCTGCTGAAACCACACACGTCAAATAGGCATACGTTTTCGTAGTAATTCAGGCACAAAGAAGTTGTTTATCATCTCGATGTAACGCTCGGAATCCACAGTAACAGCATTTCCATTATTGTCTTCAAAAAAGCAAGGACCAATGACGGCAGTTTTTCCAGCAGCACACCAGACCGTCACTTTTGAGCTGTGCAGTGGTCTTTCGTGCAGTTCTCTCAGATTTTAAAGAGCCCAATACTTATTACTCAGCCTCCCACTGGGGCTGAGTAATAACCATTTCAAAAATGTCCGTCCTCTCTGACCCAATAAATAATCGTTACTTCTTTCATCACTCAACAGTATAATCTCTATAATATGTGCACACACACACACACACACACTCTATCGTTGTAAAGGTAGTTTAAGTTCGCTTCTCATTCGCAAGTTCTAAGGCTCAATTTTATAACATGGCATCTGGAGTAAAGGCTCTTTTTCGGCAACCTCAGGTCAATGCATGTGTGTAAAAGCCCACTGGATGTATATATTTTTCTATAGTTCAAAAGTCCAGCCTTGTCCCACTGATTCCACCGTACACGTATCTGTGATATATTCAGTCACTTACAGGCTGATTTAACGGGCATTGTTGACATTGATTTAGCAATCCTGTCTTATTGACATGTGAGACTTGAAGGATATTTGACGGTTAGTTCTGAAGAACTGGCTGTCAAGTTCAGGTTGCCCATAGAATCGATTCTAACCTCTCCTTTAGTGGGTGAATTCGTGTCAATTTTAGAAATCATCATTTTAGAAAATGAGACAAAATACTTTGGTTTTATTTACGTTCTGCGTTCAAATTATTCCAAGGTGTAACGTCGGTTTTCATTCATCCGAAGGTGTAGGTGGGTGTCGGTAAAATCGACTGTTATTTCCATATAAAATATGTGGCTTTTATTCCTCTGAAGGAGCGTTGAGGGGGACTGTAGATAAAATCGCTGTTCCTTCAATCTAAAATGTGTGACCTTGTGTGTCAGTAATAGTATTATCAGTGTCTCTTCCACAAACATTAGAATTCTGGATCAGTTTGTGCCTCATCCCAATTTACAATGTTGGTGAATCGACTTCGGTTTATTTATTATAAATAATTTCCATACTGAAGTCTGAGCAGGGGAAAAATAGACAGGTAGATAATGTGCATGTGCGCTTGGCTGTACAAAAGAGAAACACGTGGTAGAGTTTATATTTCCAAGGCTGTGACTCCACTCCGTAGCTTTTTAGTGTTTTCTCTGTCACACATATGTAGGTTTCAACCATTATTAGCCCAGCTCATAAAAAATAAAGTTATTGGTGACCGAAATGTATCCGGCTGTAGGTGATTTGTCTCGCATTTCTCGAGGAAATCAGAGTAACATTTAAATTATACGGGAACTTCTTGGGCTTCGTTCGAAACAATGTCGAATAAAGCAGAAGAACAATTGAGAAAGAAACTAGTTGTGTCGCATTGTTATTATGTGATTATATATTTATATATATATATGTTTCATACGAATGAATATTTCACACCGACATAGGGATGGAATTAAAATATTTTCTCAACAAAATTTGTGCATATTTGTGCGCGCGCGTATTTATGTATATATATATATATATATATATATATATATATATATATATATATATAACATGAACAGGTGTGTTTTGCTTGAAGTAATTACCTAGTCATGAAATAGCCTTAAGATCCCAGTAACATATACATCAATATTAAACTACAAAAGAAATGTAGTTCACATTATAGACTTCCCTCGTATATAGCAATGAAATAAATAGATTGTCTAAATAATAAATATATACTCGCAGGTAAGTAGTTGTGTTTATTATCACGTTCAAAGTAATAAATACAAAGTAGAAGAGAACTTTGTTTTGTACCTTTGGGGAAGATTTTTGTTACATAAGAAGTTGCATGTCCTGTCCATTGATAGTCTTCAGACAGGTTGAATTACCTGAACAATATACCTTTGTTTGGATATTATATTCCCTTCTCTGCGACTTTTTCTTTTAATTCTATAATATGTTAACAAATTTATTTAATTTTTGGAGCTGCGTACGGTACTACTACAAAATTTTAATGAATGGAATTGACATTGGTTATTTGAAGCAAAGCTCTAAAATCCAAAACTTTTTCATAAAGCTAACTGAATATTTCCACCTATTATAAAAAATTTTAAAAAAACATAACGTATATGTTATCTCCTTGGAGAAAAAAAATGTTAGGAATCGAACCCTGAAAGGTTTCATGCGCACTGGATATAATAAGAACAAATAAAATGAGATATAAGTTCGACTTCTTCCAAACGTAGCTTATAATTTTTGCCCATCATTTTTCAGTAAATTTGTTAGCATTTGTGTGTGCGTATATATTGGCATACATGACCATATTATACTGACGAGTAGAGGTTGTATAATACTACAATAACTACGAAATCATGATCTATAATTTAGTCTGTTTTTAAGGGGCTGGCTTTGAGAGTTGCATTTCATCACGTTCGATAAAAATGTGTTTTTTATGGTAGTCTGACCTTAGAGTCCCTCATAGCGTGAGGCATATTGTATAGTAATGCCCTTATATAAATAAATTTAATAGTTATGTATATATTTTTCGTTTCCATTCTACAGGTCGACCCTAAAGTAGCATTTCCTAGGAAAGCACAACCAAAGGTAAAGGATATTTATATTTTTTTTTGGTCTAAACTTTGATATGTTTTATAAGTTCTGCTATTTTTCTCAAACCTAATTGTTGTTTTATAGTTTGAAACTCATTTTCAGCATTTTGTGAAATATATACATACATATTTTTAAAAATTCCATTATTATTTATGTAATATGTCCTTGCATAGTCAAGGCCAAATAAAAAAAATAAAACAAAATTTTTTTTTTAAATCTATAAAAATGTATATGTTATTATTATAAAATGAATAATTATTTATATGTGCATACTTGCGTGAATATTCTGACATGAATATTTATTGATGGTATAAAAAGAAAAGTATTTATTTATTAAATAAGTATTCTTCTGAGAATGGAAAAAAAAAACTTTGTACCAAAAACAAGTAATAAGTAACACACACACACACACACACACACACACACACACACACACAAATATACGCACACTCTATAAAAGACATAAAGTATGCCTTGTGGATATGTTGTCTATAGAAAAGTTATGACTTCAAAACTTACCTGGGATTAAACCTCATCTGGATATTGCTCTGACAGTGCTAATCTAAAAACTACTCGGAATTCAAACAAATATGGATATTTGTGTTGATAGGAGAAACGTGTATTCAAAACCTGCCTGGAATTCAAACAAATGTGGATATTGTGATGGTGAATGCACATGTTACCAAGGACTTTAACCAAAAAATTTTCCCATTTGTCATGTATTCATAATGACTATCTTGTCTGCGAGGAACATTTTATCTTTTGTTTATTCCATCCCCTGCCAAATATGATTATTTGGAAATTTTTTAAAATTGATTTTTATAAAAATGAAAAAAATATAACACAATTCCCCCAAAAAAAATTTTAAGTAAAAAGATAAAAAAGAAACGGAGTATAAAACAGAAAAAAAAAGTAAAACTGAATTGTGAGAGTTTTTGAAAAAAAAGAACGAACTTTTTATTTACAATTTATAATACTTTGAAATCGCGTTCTATTCTCTCTGTTTACACACCTACAATTTGACTCACGGAGCTATAAACTGTGCACATAAACATATATATTCACAAAAATACTCTGTATTTAGTTCCGCTCGTATTTTGTCCCTTTTACCTTTCATTCTAAAGCAGTACGATTGAATAATTATTAAAGTTCTAGATCGATATAAATGACTGAAACCAATAAAAACCACACACACACACACACACACTCTGTTGCCACTCCGAGTTATTATGCATTTTAGACACAAAAACATCCATACAATATTGAAATAAAATGGAACAGCAAACTTTGGATCAATTTAATTTTTTTCTCTCCCGGATATTTCTTTGACAAAACGAATCAAAGAATAACAGCAACAACATCGCCGATGATGATTGTGCTGATAGAAGACCAAAAAAAAAATAATCTAATAAATATGACAAAGAAAACAATTTTAGCTTTTTTTTTTTTTTTTTTTAACTGTAACAAGAAATTCCAGCAAGAAGGATTCGTTTTTGTTTGTTTGTTTTTCATGTGTGTAAATCTGCAGAGTTCATTTCAAATCGTAATATTTGTGTCAAACAACGGATATTCACTATGAAAACCAAGGAAAAATCTACGAAAAGTTAAGCAAGAACAACAAAATATTTTCTTTATGTATTTGTTTATTCATTTTTGCTAAGGAGAATAATAATGGAAATAAAAACCAATCAATTTAATTCTCGAAGATTAAAAAAGAAACTGCAAATGCTCAAAAGAAACAGGAAGCCAAAAGAATTTTGTAAAACTGAAAATATGACAGAATACATAGTAAAAAAAAAACAAAAAAAACATCGAATGTTTCTGTTATTAATAGTCATTTCTTTTACTTTGCCACAAGGGTGGTGAACAGGGGAACATTGCAGAAATCAAATTTAAAAAAGAAAAAGGTAATGACAATAATAATAATGAACACTGTCAAGTGTTGGATGTAATAATTAATACTTCACTAAATTTGAGTTGATTTGTGGTTTTGTAAATTTCAGTTTTACTTAAGCCGATAAAATAAACTGATATAAGGGCCTATTCGATAACTACCCGTATTATAATTACATCAACCCTGTTGATGTTCTTTAAACTCAGATATGACCATCCTGTCTCTTACTCAGAAATAGTGCATTTTTAGGAGTACTGTAGCTTTCCATTTTAGAGATGCGCGCGCGCGATATGGTGGCTATTTGGCTATTATTGATCACAGGTTGAGTGATGCCACTTCCGCACCGTATCGGTTCCCTCATCAATATGTGTTATTATATTAGACGAGTATTTTCATATACAGTGGTGTGGTACAGCGGAGGGTGTAGTGGTGGTGAGTATATTGCTATGTAGAAGGAGTTATGGTGCTATGGCAGAGTAAATATGTTGCTGTGGTAACTCTTGTCAATGTCTGAGTTGGTATCTTGCTACCTTCCATACCTTTGTATAAGTACCAGTTATGTCCTGAGTTCGATTCAGTCGTCGACTTATCCTCCAACCTTTTTCCTCCCATGTATAGTTCTTGTGTTGTTGTTGTTGTTGTAAGGGCGGTTGTGGGGTAGTAGTTACAACCTTTGACCTTCTGAATAAATACCGAGGATCGACTTCGTATTTTATCTTTGTTCTAGCCATGATCAACCATTTTTTTTTTATCCAGTGTCCTTAAGACAGAAGGGTGTAATTGGAGGGAGAAGTACCTGCTATTTTTTTAGTAAGGAGAGCGACTGAGTTGACATATTGTTATTGGTGTTTAGTTTCATATCAGCCTTGCCCCTCCCGACTTAAGAATATTTAACACTATATTATCTAATACTTTTCCTGTTTTAAGAAGAGTGATTTAGCTGCTATTTCTAACCGGTTGATTTATCACGTCGAGCAAACGAAGGAGCTCGATGTACCAGTAATCTACTGGAGTTTGAATCGATCAACGTATTCCTTCCTAACAAATTCTGTGGCTTTGTGCCAAAGCTAGAAATTATCGTTGTTGTTGCTATTATTCTGATGCCAGATGCGGAAGAATCCAGCTGAGAAGACAGGAAACTAGCGGGAGAGGAGAGAAGACGGGGTATAGACCAAGAATGTTGCTCTCTCTCGCACTCTGCCTATCTTTCTCTCTGCCCTTTTCTCCCTTTCCTTTCCCTCATTCCATGAATGAATCCTCTCCTCCCACTCTGTTACCCGTCGCAACTAAGTCAAACTGCTACACTTAAGTAAACGCATACAAATGGACGAGTCTATTTGTTTTCTCTCTAATGGGTGAGTTTATATACACAAAGGAATCGCTGAAAGACGGCTCTTTATGTCGCTGTCTTTATTTAACCCCAGCACAACCCTGATTGAGCAGAACTATGATCAGAGGCGTTCCAACCGTGACTATCCGTCTTTTCGTATATCCATCGAGCTAAATGTCCAACGTACCTCACATCTTTAAGGTAGTAAGGATCGTGATTCGAGAATATGCCTGTTATTTCTAGCAGGTTTCTTTGTTAACTCATTTGTATTTTGTATTCCAGATGGTCCCGTTTATATGGGGATGGAGTTGATCGGCAGAATGGGTAGAAAATCGAGGAAATTAACTTGAAGCAGCAGTACTTAGTTACGTTTCTAAATGTTCTGAGTTTAAATCCTGCCGGAATCAACTTTCAGTTTTTATCCTTTCGGGGTCACTAAAATAAGTAACCAACCAGTCAACGAGGGAGTCCTTTTTTGCCCACCAATTATGGGGAAATTCCTCGCCTACAGCTGACGAAATCTTCGGAAACAACAAAATACCCCAAATGAGAAACAATTGTCATAATCCTTCAGATCAAAACGGTAAAGTTACATATCTCGATGTGGATTCGAAAAATTAAAATATTATTCTCTGTCCAGATGTGACTGCACTTGCAGTTCGCCTCTTGGGACCCTACTGAAAAGGTTTCGCATCCCGACGTTATGCGATCACTCGATATACTAAAAACAGCACTGAATTTCCCATTCAAATCACATCCTACTGTTTTAAAAGAAGAAAAATAAGTTAGATTATTGGTGTTTACATAATTCCATATAAAGGTGGGATGGACACATCTGGAATACATTTAATCGTACATGGATCCTACTGGATCAGAGGTGACCTAAGACTAAACAACAACAGAGATATTAAAGACGAAGATGAGTTTGGCTGAATTTATAATGCCCTTATGAGAGCGACATCCTACTTTAGTCACTATACCAATGCAAGCAACACGAACCAATGAGGGGAGGCTCCCTACTCCGTCACTACATCTACCAGATCTTCAAGTCGCACCACTAGTGGTTTACATGCAGCAGTCATTAGGATTAGTGAGGTTATCGCTACAGTTATTCATGTCTTTGCTTTATTCTGTCCGTTCAGAAAATTGGACTTGGTTGTGATCTTTTATCCTTTGCGTATATCATTCACTGGACTGCAGCCATGCTGGAACACCGCCTTCGGGGCTTTAGTCGAACAAATCGCCTCCGGTACTTATTCTCTCTTTTGCCGAACCGCTGTTACGGTAACGTAAACCAACACCAGGTGTCAAGTGGTAGTATGATATACATACACGCACACATATACACACACGACAGGCTTCTTTCAGCTACTGCCAACCAAATCTTCTCACAAGGCTCGCCAACACACACGTGTGTGTGTTTGGAGATAATTCGGCATGTAGATGGTCGATAAGTAGTTGTTAGAACATCGGATAGAATGTTTTGTGGTATACATTCCGAGTTCAAACCCTGCTGAGGTCAACTTAAATTTATTTTTCTTTTTTTAACGGAGGGTCGATAAATAAGTATATTATTGATTCTCTCTCTCTCCCTCTCCCTCTCCTATTCATTCTGTCCTCCCTCCTTTCTCTCCCTTCTCTCCGTAAGAAATAATCTGTATTCAGATCTGGAATGGAATAGACACCACCAGATTTAAAATAAAGGACATGTCGTTTGTCATGGCGACAGCCTTAAAGATTCGCCTGTCTGCACTGGAGATAGCAACTGTAACAAGCTGTATCCGTTGCCTGTCCAAAAGTAGTCCTTCATCTTTAGTATTTCGTCTGTATAAGTTTTATAGTTTTTGCTAGTAAATATACTATTGTAATTTGAGGTTAATTAGCCATGTTCTTAGCATTTCAGTCATAATCATCCAGTTTTTTTTTT
>NC_068986.1:114621647-114639147 GCF_001194135.2 Octopus bimaculoides
GGGGGGGGGGGGATTCAAGCATAATGTAGGATTGTCCAGTATGTAATTTTTCTTTTCTGGATGGTAAGATGTAACATGAGGAACTCACGTAGGTTCCCAACCACACACATATCTTTGGTGCGTTGACATCGTTTCATGTCAACAAATTCGGATCTTTGGTAGCCTAGCATACTTCACATTAGATGTAATGGGTTATTTGCACACAACAGTGCCGTCTCTTTCTATTGTTCGAATGTCAGTTCTATGATTGTTCTAGAAAGTTTCTTCGCTATCTGTGCGTGATGTGTATGATTTAGAGATGTAACTCCTATTGTATGTGTGTGGTATGTTTATTTTAGCATACGATCATTTCTGAACGTGCAAACTTATGACCAAAGGCGTTCCAGCCATAGCCATATCTCTTCCCCGAGTTCAATGAACCCAAGCTCACATTTTTCAGTATATTTTTTTCTAAAACGGTAGATGCGATGCGAGTGAAACTTAACTGCAGTTTCTCTCGAGTCGAGCGACCGTGTAGAAACTCCCTTGTTGATTCGTGTTGTTGAATGCCATAGTTTATCTTACTCGAAGACTCTTGTGGTGGTGTTACTTGCAGATAACAGAATGATGATGTTTGGTGCAGCTTGTAGGTGGTGTTGCGCTGACCCTCGTAAATTTTCAAAGCAAAACTTCGAGTGATCAAAATGCGAGACTTGGTGTCTGCTCCCAGTTTCCAAACGAAGTGATTTCACTCTATAACCTCTCTAATGTTCTTCGGATAAGCATTATTCACACACCATCTGTTTCGTCTCAGTCTTTTGCCCTATAAAAACTTTTATTGGATGAAAAAGTGGGGTCATGGAATCGGTTGGCACAGCCCATTTTTGGCGAGACATACACATGCGTGGCGTAGGGTGCGCAGGGGAATTTGTGAACAAGCTTTATCAGTCCATATATAAATGAAAGACGACTTAATGTAATGTTTCAAAGCAAGCGCCAAATTTTAACTTTTACGTCGTTCCCTCAGACGTATCAACACCAATATGATAGATTACAATCTGATAGAGTGCTTGTGGTTTTATGAGGTCTCTGGTGAGGGACCCGTCATCTATGGTCAAGAAAAAGAATTTTTCAACGGTCAGACGTCATCAAGACACTTCCTCTGGCAGGTCCAGATCACCACCAAAGGAATAGCGGGTTGATAAGAGCTATCACTGTGCAGCTCAAGTTAGCAGATCCCACTCTCGGACATGCGTGCATGATGACATTATGTAAAAGTGGTGACATCCGTTTGGCAAGACCCAAGAGAACCATGTGGCCTCTTAACTCTCTTGATTTGAATAATCTGGCCTGTTTCACCAATGGTGTCGTCAGCAGTTGACTGACCGGCAGCTCCACGTAGGAGCTGCTGTTGTGAGCGTGATGGATAAACATGTTGGGGAGTTGGGGGGGGGGGCTATCTAATCCTAGTTTGCAGTTACTTTTGTGGCTACATTGGGGCTGAAGAAGATTTTATAAAATGTTTCTTTGCTGTATCTAGCCAATCGTGTTTGTCAGCAGGTGTTTATTTTTGTTTTGTTTTTTTTGGTCTGTATGATGTCTTGCTTTGTTCAAAAATGCCTAGCGCACTGTGTATGTGCGTGGGGGGAGTCACCAGTTAACAGTAAGGTAAATAAATGTATATAATTTCTTTACATGAGTACATTCAAACTTCCATTTTTCTGTTTATTACTCATCGACATTGGTCATTGACTCGAATAATTCCTGGTTTATACTTGAGCACTCTCAGTGAACAAATGCCTTGATAATCCCCTGCGACCATCTGGACGGGTACACCTCACATTTGACGCGTTTCTTAAGGAAATATTCTTGAAATTTTGTTTGCAATGTTGCATTATGCCCATGGTTACATAAACAGTTTGCCTTCAGACAAGCTACTATTATTACATCTATACTCATCAGTAATCCCTGGTGCTTGCAAGTCAGTGGTATCGAATGGTTAGTCAGTTTGACTAGATTTAAGGCTCAAAATGGTTATGGGAGCTTCTACGTGATCACTTGACCAATTAGAAATGGCAACCACATCACACTACTCTCTCTTTCTCTTTCTCTCTCTCTCTCTCTCTCTCTCTCTCTCTCTCTCTCTCTCTCATAAATAGATAGGTAGATATGATTGTACAAAATAACACTTCATGGAGGTTGCAACCATCTTACAAGACAAAATGGTCACGACTGGAGTCCCTTTTTTTATAGTTCTGCTAGATTATTGACGTTCTAGCGCTGAACAAAATAACTCGATAACTAGTTTTTAAAATAAATTACCAGAGATGCCATATTTTGATCTAGAAAGCCACATTAGCAATTTTCGTGTGTGTTTGTATATGAGAGAAAGAGTGAGAAAACGCGAGCTCACTGGCAGTTGAATTAATTGCGAAGTTTCTAGGCATTATCATTACAAGGAAGTAACCACTAATACGTGCTAGAACAACTAATGAGTCAAGGCTGGAGAAAGCCTCTGAGCAGTCACCCAATCTGCTAGAAGTCATAGCAGCTTAAATTTCATCTGAAACCACACCCTGTTTGAGTAGAGACCTTTTCCGTCACAATTAAACAATGCAGTAAGATATATGAAACTTGATAGTCGTGATGACTGAAAATGTTGTCTTTGATCAAAAGGTTCTGCCCAATCGGGTTGACTGGGAGCTAAAAATTAAAATCTTATACATTAACATCATTACCACTATCATCATTGTCGTTATTTTGCTTTGTTTATTCGCTGCCTTGCATTAATTTGGATGGGCAGCTTGATCCGAAGAAAGAGAGAAATCTGATTTATTTAAAGCGTAAATTTTGTTTTTTATCCCACTTTTGCGTTGTTGCGACTGAGATGTTGCCCCTATCCTCAGATCACTCTGTCAGACATTAATGACAATCACCCTTCGTGTCTATGAAGCGACGCCAGTACTCGACTTAAGATAGCCCTTGCTTCACTATACCTCTCAGTAACTTGAAACAGTTAAAATTATTGGTCGGAGGGATGCAAATTACCCTTGGACTTCATTGTTGTAGACCACAAAGCAATGTACCGGAGTCCCTACATACGCAATCTTAATTAAGGTTGGGCCTCCAGTGTGCCCGAGTCTTAAGACGGCTCTGCCTTTGGCCGGTAGCTGGAAAGTCATTTCATCTCACTCCATATAACTTTAGAACCATTATTTATCACATGTTATCTCAGGTAGTGGAGCAACCTATAAGAAGCTAAACTCTGATTAATTTTACTGGTGGGGACAATCTGAAATGAAGTGACGGTAGCTGGATATGTGTAAAATTTAGACTTAGTGCAGAAATCGAGAACATATACAGCAAAATATAATATTCTGTCTGATGCTCTAACGACTCTGCTTTAGTTATGACGTAATAATAATTGTTTCTAACAGACACAAAGCCAAAAATCGAGGGATGGAGTAGTTGATGCTACCAGTCTCAGTACATCACTAGTACTGTATGTTAATGACCCTGAAAGGATGTAGAGCAAAGTTGACCTCACCGGGATTTGAACTCGAGATATAGCTCGATCAAATACCACACGACGGTGAAGAAAGAGCGTCAGAGATAACCACGTTTGCTGACCACATTTTCACTCAGTTTCTGAAGATAAACGAATAACTCGGACTTAGAAAACATGTAGACAACTGCAATCTTGGTACCAAATTCTGTCTTTTCTCCCCCTTGCTCAACACAACGATGATGCTGCTGATGGGTCGGCCGATCGATTCGTTACAAGCCTATAACAAACGGCACTATTGTTTACAGAATATATAAAATAGAGTAACAAACTGAAAAAAGATAATCTCGTAAAAACCTTTTGAATGCATAGTCGCAGTTAAATGCCCCAGCATAGCCACGGTTAAGAGTCAAGATTGAACTGAATGGAAATACCAACAATGTTAGATGTTTGTTCGAGTGTGTAATGAGGTCATCAAGTCAACCGAGGCATGGTATATCCGAAGTGCTAGGTCTGAGGCTCAAACCCAGGCGCCCTACAGGCTTCATATATTAGCCGGATGATGATTGAACTAAAGATACAATAACAGTATCTGAGTGAATTTAGCTACTACTTCTAGCAGGTCGAACGGCTATGTAATAGCCCGTTCCTTTAGGTCAGTGTTGTAGTCTATCGTGTGGTGGTATTAGGTGTAGTAAAGAAGTTGAAGCATACTGCCATTCTGTTTGTAGCCAATGCGCTCTTCCTATAACAGAGGAGGAACCAGGAAAGGAGTTAAAATTTGAATCAGCGACATTTGACTTTCAAACATTGATAGTATGTATGTGGGATCGAGAGCATTGTTTTATCACAGTCACGTTACACTGAGCATGTACTTGTAAACCTCCACATTTCGATAACAAGAGCTCCTACAGACGTCATATCAGGCCAGCCTCGGCCACCTAAGTTCAAATCCTCCTTCCGTTAGTTGCTGCTACTAAATCGATATCTTATCTCACACACACACACACTCTCTCTCTCTCTCTCTCTCTCTCTCTCTCTCTCTCTCTCTCTCTCTCTCTCTCTCTCTCTCTCTCTCTCTCTCTCTCTCTCTTTCTCTCTCTCTCTCTGTAATATTCATTCATCTATTGTAGAGCTCTCCAAGCAGAATGCCTCACAGTTTATGATGATGACTTCAGAGTTCGGATCCTGTCTGGCACTTTTTTTTTATTATTATTATTCTACTCCGTTCGTTAAAGTGCCAGTCTAAAACTTATAATTGTGCTTAGGTATACAAATAGAGAAAATTAAAATCCGCAAAATGTGATTGGAATGAAATCTGGCTGTAATTTCAAGCATACTGGGAAACTCAAGAGACTCGGTATTAGTCGTGCTTGATCTAGCTGATTATCCCTACATCAGCTCTGATCTAGTAGCCACATAACTTACAGCACCTCATCCACGACTACCCTATCCAAATTTCTCCTACATAATGTAGGAATGCAGTCTAATCTTCCAGTTTAAAAGCTATTTAAGAGAGATTTGACTGTTATTTCCAGCAGTTTTATCACTCACATTGGCTCAGTGCCAGTAATACCAGTAGTAGCAGTAATGGTAGTGTTGAGTGTCAAGTTGATATTCAACATGTATATTTAATAAGTCCACCACCACCACCAGTTCAAGTCATAATGCAGGGCGTTGGAAGAGAAAATAAATCTATATACTCTACTATTGTCTGTTGCCGTTAGGTGGTGGTCGTGGGGATTAGTTAGGCAGACAACACACATACACACACACGCCAATACATTTCTACTCGTCTACCTGTATAAACTTACATACATAACGTGAATATTTCGATGTGTAAATAGATATTATATTTACGTGTACGTACATAAATATGCAGTGAAAGAACCACTGTACTGTAATACGTATAATTGTGTATTTACATATGTATGTACACATATACAAAATGAAGGTTCATTAACAAAAATAGTATATGCAAACTAGCAGTTTACACACACACACACATACACACACTAGTTATGAATACCTGATGTATGATTTAAAATGCTATGTCGGAGTATGCTATATATTTGTGTATGTGTGTGTGTGTGTGTGTGTATAAACTTTATATATACACACACACACACACACATGTTTATACTTTGTGTGTGTGTGTGTGTGTGTGTATGTATATATATATATATATATATATATATATATATATATATATATATATATATGTATATATATATATATGTGGTTTTTGTATATACACACGTTTATACTTTGTGTGTGTGTGTCATTTGAGATAAACTGTGTCTAAAAGAGAAGCTATTCTGTCAATAATTTTAAGAACTGTGTAAACTTTATTTAATCTATACAGCTGACCAGGATCTGGTTAGGTAGCCAACTAACCACATTAGACTATCATTGAAACAACACCCTGAAAATAAATTTGTGTGTGTGTATGTGTTGGCAGGGGTGCGCTGAGGCGAAGGATCATTCTCTGTTGGTATGCTGAAATCATAGCTGTGTTAAATGTACTTTTTCACAGGCACATTATGAGGCTTTCACAAATAGGTTACCTTTGTTTTACTTTATCGTTCGCTTTGTATCAACATGGTTTTTCATGTCGTTGACTGGATATTAACAAGTAGTAGTAATATAGGCCACCTGACAGTGGTGGTCTTTGTCCGCAGCTAAGCATGTTAACATCAGTACAGTTGCTGCTTAGTCCTAGGTCAACCCAAATAAAGTAAAATACAATCGAAAGCATTCCAGCCATGACCATCCCGGCTTTTTTGCTAAGTACGGAGAACTGATATCTAATGGGGTATTTTTGAAAGACAATAGGGTGTGATTTGAGAGAGATCGGGACTGCTATTTCTAGCAGGCCGAGGTCCTTTCGTTAGCTTACCAGTATTTATTGCATTGACCCCTCCAGGCGTGATTTGCACTTGGAACGAAAAGGGAGGCAATTGAAACCAACCGCTATTTCGTCATCGGTCTATCATTTTCGATTCATCCTAATTATTCTTCACAGTAACTCAAGGTCACACATTTTGGTACGGCGGAACAACAATTTTAGCCATGTCTAACTTAAGCAATTAGTTAGTGATCCTCTAGTATTTGGTTACTACTTATTTTATCGGACTTAATACTTATCGGAAGGGGTAATGAGTATCATGCGAGTCAAAAGCCAACTTTTAGTTCCCTTTCACATGTTAAGAATTTCGTTTCTGAGTCTCAATTTGATTCCATTATGCAGCAAGTGTTTCCTGAGGGCCATTAACTTGTAAGATTGAGCAAAATTCTATAGACAACAACTGAAGCAGCTCATCTTTACTCATGTAAATGGGTATGTCAGGTTGTGTTTCTTATATCATAGCTTAACTTAATGATTTGATATGAATAAAATATACACTGGACTGAATGTAAAACTAAAATTGGAGTTAATACAATTGACTAAAGCCCTTGAAGGTGGTGCCCCATTTTGCTACAATTTAAAAGGTGATCCGCCAATGATAAGAATTTCACCATTAGAGTTAGATTAGTTCTCGAGAGTTAATATTTACTTCCTTATTGATAATAATTTATCTCAAGTCCTACTTATTGGGTATAAGTATATAAACTTGTGTATATGTAGGAGCACAGGAGGCATGGCTGTATGGTTCTGAGTTCAATCCTACTGCATGGCAACTTGGACAAATGCCTTTTACAAGAGTATCAGGTTGAACCAATCTTTTTATAGAATTTGGTTACCAGAAACTTTGCAGAAGCCTGTCATGTGTACACACATGTACATGTGCACATCATATGCGTCCTCTTAAATAAAAGAATGTTCAATTGCGTTACAAAACCTGATTTTATTCAAAGATCTTGTGTTTCTGTTGGCTCTTTTTATCATACGATGACATTTGAAACCAAATCTGCTAATACTGAAAATGACAATCTGGTACACGCACTGGATCGTTCATATACCTGACTTGATACCTACTGCAGCCCCTCTTTTTAAATTACATTTTCTTTTTTAATGCTAACTATTGAAAAACTAGTGTCCCATTTATTTGGCTGGTTGTTTAGAGCAGAGATTGGCATTAAATTATATCCTACTGTCTTTAGTAAAAGAAGAGGAATATATTGGTTAATGATATCCTGAATAGACTTTTAGTAAAAAATGAAATGGTTTGTGAAACATCTTTGATCATAATTCAGCAGGATCAGGACTGATGGACATCTAAACAACTGAAATTTAAATATACCAACAGACAAACCTAATAATGTATATTTAGAATTACTCAAATATATTTCTTTTTAGTATTTTAATCATTATAGTATCACTCTAAGTTCTTATTTTGTCAGTCAGCTTTGTGTTTCATCCCTCTAGAATTCATAATATAAATACTAGCCAAGTACTGGAGTTAATTAAATTCACAACATTCTAACCACCTACCCTTACAAACTATATGGCCTTGAGCCAAATTTTTTTTTTTAAATTATCTATTGGACAATTACATAACAGAACTAGTAGAGCATCAAATAATATATCTTTCTACACTTAATTTCCCCTTGTTCTGAGCACAAATCCTGAAGATCAACTTCATCTTCAAACTTCCATAATCAACTGAATAAAGTCCCAACCAAACACTAAGGTTGATCAAGACCAACATGTCTTACAAATAGTGGTAGGCTATAATTGTTAGAATACCAGACAAAATAATTTGTATTTGTTCCAGCCCTTTATGCATTGTGTCCAAATCCTGCTAAGATCTGCTTTGCCTTTCATCTCTCCATGGTTGATAAAAGTACTCTCCACAAAAAAAAATTATTGCCTTTGTGTCAAAATTAAAGGCATCATTATTGTTCTACTGAGGTCAATTTTACCTTTCATCCTTTTGGGGTCAATAAAATAAGTACCAGTTGAATACTGGGGTCGATGTAATTGACTTATCCCCTCCCCAGAATTGCTGCTGTTGTGGCAAATTTAAAACTATTATTATCATTATTATTAAGGCAGCAAGCTGGCAGAATCATTAGCATGTTGGACAAAATGCTTAGTGGCATTTCACCCATTTTCATATTCTGAGTTCAAACTCTGCCAAAGTCAGCTTTACTTTTCATCCTTTCAGTTTCAATAAAATAAGTACCACTCAAGCACTGGAATTAATGTTATTGACTTAACCCCGCCTCCAAAATTGCAGGTCAAAATTTGAAATCATTATTATAATAGACTATGGATAGATTTGCTGATACATTAGCATTATTAGCATACAGCTAAGCACAGCTCTCTGGCCTTGGGTCGACTTGTGCAGTGTTTTGTTTATAGTTTTATATTTTTTTATTGTATTGAAAGTCCTGCAAATAATGTCGTCGATGCCCAGTAGTGCTATTTTCTGTCTGACACCCATATTCATAAGTCCTCTGATTTTGGTTATGCATTTGTATTTTAATCATTCTTAGGACTCATTGTTATGAAAGGATTGCTTCTATTTTCAGTCTGTAATGACATTCAAGTTATTGCTATTTCCATATCGTAATGTTTGAATATTTTCTATTTCTTAGAGAGATATGTTGTCGTGACAATTCTGGATTTTGCCTCCTTATAATGTTGTAAGTTTCTGACATACAACACTGGTGAAACAAGTTGTGGAAGTAGTGGTAGTAAGAAGAGCAAATAACCTTTGTAGAAATAATTGGTCAGAACTGAATATAATTATGTGAAGTCTTCATCTTGTATAATGCCAGAATCCATTTTCTTACATCACTCATACCACTACTCTACTGTTAACCTCTACTTAACATAACTACTCTCTCTTATATGTATGTATATATATATAAGTCCATGTGTGTGTGTGGTGTGTATATAATTTCTCCATAAGTACAACTAGCATACTTCAGATACACCCCAACTCCTGTTTTATATCTGTTTATATGAAGCCATTCACGTGATATGTGGTGAACTCTGCAAGGAGGAAAAATTGTCCATGTGCACATATCTGCATATACATGTAAGCATATACATGCACAGATGCTTTGCACGTGTGTAAAATCTCATGTTTATGTTTCATTATTATCTAGTTGTATGTATTAATATAGTGTACATAGATTAAAAAACTGCTCCACATTGGAGACAGCCCTTCCAGTTGGAACAAAAAAAAAAAAGACATATCTCCTATTTTGACAGATAGCTGTGTCATGTGCACATGTGTTCATCTGTGTATGTTAGTGCTGGATGTGTAAAGTTCTTTAGCTGTGTGTGTGTGTGTGTGTGTATATATATATATATATATATATATATATATTCCTTATAAATACCTAATTGAAAGAATGTAGGCACAATACGTAAGAGCACAGCTGTATGTATTTGTGCCTGTACTCTATATATGTATGGAAGTACTATATACACATGTTCCTGTACTGTGTGTGTGTGTGTGTGTGTTAATGACTAGTTACTCCACTACCAGTCAGTGATGCCAATGTTGTAAATCTCAGCCTGAAGTTCTTGAAAATGCTAGCCAAGGTCAGTCTCTATAAATAAATCACAAGACACACTACACATAGACCTCAACACATACACAACCCCCAAAGTGACCAATTAGCTAGGAATTATGACACCATTTCACTGTCCTTTTTTTTCAAGAAGAATTTCGTTTTATTGCATATTTACTACATATTTGCATACTAGACTAAAAAAAAACTATTTGCACACACACACACACACACACAATGCACCTTCATTTCTTTTTTGTCCATATCAGAAAAAGTAAGTCCAAAATGTGGAGGATCTCTCTCTCTCTCTCTCTCTCCCTCTCCCTCTCTCTCTCTCTCTCTCTCATTACCTTCCTACAATAGATAATGAACAAGTACATTTTAGAGCAGTTTGTTCCATCTAGAGTTGTCATTCTTAACAAGGTGGTAGGTATAAATTTCAGAATAACAGGGTGAAATTTGGGAATTCCATTTTGGGAAATGTTTTTAATTGAAAAATTCTTTGTTATTTACGCTGGTTTTTGCTAGATTTATTTTCTTTAATGCTGATTTTAAGAATGCTAATGTTAAATTAATGTAAGACTAATGTAATAAATTGTGCTGTACACACGCTACTTTTTCTTATATGGGGGTGGGAAAAAGAAGATGCTAAACTGATAAAATACAGAAAACAGGTAACACTGATGGAGAGCAATGTTTGAATGTTTACGTAATGGACTGATGTGTCTAGAACAATGTTTACATAGTTTATACAATTGGTCTATCTAGGGCAATGGATACATTGGGGTTAGTCTCTTCTAGAGCAGTGGTTCTCAACCAGGGTCCATTTAAGATTTTGGGGGATCCACACAATAAAATAGTAAATTGGGGAGCCACTATAGTATTTTCAGGGCCCCTGGAGAATTTTTCTTCAGATGTATGTATTGCAAGAAATAGCTAGGTTTCTTTCTCTAAGAATTTACATAGTTCAACCTACACAAGGCAATGTGTGAAAAACAAAATAGGAATTATGAAAGAAGTTCCTATAAAACTAGCTTTTAAACATCAAATGGTTATGGCGGAGTTCATAAGTAAAAAATAGTTGAGAACCTGGTCTTGAGCAATGCTTACATATTGGACTGGTCCGTCTGTCCATAAATGTCTGTAAAATTCTAAGACAGCAGGCTTTAAATTGAAAGTGAATTTACAACTATTCCTAACTGGTGAGGTAGATCATGCATGGGCTCTTTCACTTGAGGACATGTACTAATGTCCTTAGTACTTGAGGACATGTACTAATGGCTATATAGTTAAAGTGACAGATTTTTTATTCTACATACACATCTCGCACAACTCTTGTTCATCTGCTCACAGAACCAACAATTATCACTACATCCTCTACCAAGAAGAGTGGCTCTTTCCATACTTATTTTTATTCTTGTAAAAGTGGATTGGATACAACCTATTGAGGCAGTATTCTATAGCCAGGTACTCATCTATCCTTGTTTTTCAAATTAATTCACTCTGTGTCATGAGACACATAAGGCTGCAACATGATCTCTCCAATCAGCTCTGTTTTCTGCCAATGTTCTGGTCTCATTCCAGCTCTTCCACCCTTCTCTTCTCCTTTCCTTGTCAATGGTCCTCTGCCATGTGGTACCTCACTACTTTTCCTTTCAGGTTTCCAATTTAATGCTACCATAAAATCATTTTCTCACTCTTGTGTGAGGACATGTCCAATCCAGTTCCAGCTTCTGTGTCTTATTTCATCACTGATCCTGTTGATGCCCATTGTCATCTCAATTGTCATTTTGGACTCCTTGCAGTCACCTGATTTCAAGAATTCTCCTTAAGCATATGAATTGGAAGCTGTCCATTGTTTTTTCTTCCATTTTTGTCACTTTCCAGAGTAATACTGATCAGACTGTTTTGAACAGTTCATACCTTTGCTTCTTCACACCTCTATCACATTGTAGAATGCTCTCCAGGCTTTGAATATTCTGTTCTTTATGCCCTCCATCCCCACTTTGTCTTTCTTGACTATCACCCCAAGGTAAGCAAATTCTTCATCTTCCACCTCATTATTTTTCAAGTAATGGTACCTTATTCCAGCCAAATCTTTCCTTTTCTGGGGAAATGAGCCGTTATGCATGATTTTGATGTCACATTTGATGAAAGTATGTGAAATAACTTGGAAAAGAAAAAAAAAACACAGAACAAAACTCTGTTACTGGGAAATTCAGACTTTACCCGTGACCCATTGGGTCACCTGGAGTCTAGTATATATATGTATGAGTATTTATATTTGTGTGTATCTTGTATCTGTGTGTCTTTGCACACACACACATGACAGGTTTCTGTAAAGTTTCTTTAGGTCAAATTTCACTCTCAAGGCACTGAACTTGAGGACATAGTCGAAGGCACTTGAGCAAAGCATCACTCAGTGGGAACTGGAGACCACGTGAAATGAACTCCTTACCACACAGCCATCTTTGTGCAAATTTTAACTCTGGTACAAGCACAAATTTTCAGAGCAGGAGAACGACACTAAGGGACAATGTGAGGTAAATTTGGCTATGATTTCAAGCATGACAAGCAACCACATAGCGGTTCCTTGACTTGTGCAAGTATTTATGTGTGTACCACTCTAGAGGTGTAGGTAATATTTTGCCTAATACGTGTCTGCATTTCACTGTAGTGTAAACTCTACACATTGTTATGCTTAATTCCTGATGTGAGAATAATATGTATATTAGTGTTATTTAACCTCACATCCTGCTCTGACAAACCTGTCATCAAAGGAGTTCTGGCCTTGACCACTATCTTTTGTTTTTTGTTGTTTTTTTTCTTTGTGTATGTGTTTAGTTTTTTTTTACTTTTGTCAGACAGTATTCTCATGAGTACATGATCTATTGCTTTTTCCAAGACTGTTTAGGGAACCAAGGTTGTTATTTCTAGTTAGTCAAGCAGCTTGTAGAGGTTTTTCACTAGCTTCTATTAGACAGCATCTTTGTAGCTTATAAACACTTAATTCTGTGTTTTTCATAGAGAAAAGCAGTTGTCATCCCCTGTATCTTTGTCTTTTTTATTGAAAGGGTCCAAACCTGTGACAATACATACATTTGACCTTTCATTAAGGGATCTAAACTTAGTGTTTGTACAGGTATATTATCTCAGATGTGTGAAGAATGTTGTAACTGTTGCATAGTTGCAGAGGCATAATCTGTAGAATAGTTAAGAAGTTCCCTATGCAGCCACAAGATCCCTTGTTTGACCCTACTCTATGGCATCTTAGGTAAATGTTACTTTAGCCTCAGGTTGATCCCCAGGAACTGTATAGAAGCCTGTTAGGTGAAGTGTACCTGTAATTCACACTGATTCTGCTTGAGAATCATGTTAACAGTAAATGTGTCTGACAAATATTTGAGGAATGCTCAGCCATTCAGATGTAAATTCAGAAATGGGTAATTTGGTGGATCAAACAACTGAATTTTCATTGCCAAATGGTGGAGATCCACTACATAGTTCTTTAGCCCTTGTTCTACTCTAATCAAGCAAACTTATGTATGATCATTATGTTCCAGTTGTGATCGTCCCATTTTATAACAAACCTAGAGCTACAGGTTCCGAGCAATTAACGCGAGTGGTTTCGTTATTTTTTATTTTATTAAATATCAAGATATGTATTGAGAGTGCTAAGGAAGGTAGAAGCTGCCCTTCCTTTACACTACTTCTTTAACCTTTCCATTCCAGCTTACCCGCTTCTGTTGTTGTTATCATTAACTCTACTGACTAAATAATCTGAGTTAATCTTACATTAAGCTATTATCTCCATCTCTTCTGTACTACCACTACTAATATCACAACCAACACTACCTCCACCCAATGCTATTCCATTACAACCACTACTACCAACACCAACACGTCTACTGCCACCTACACAAAGCTACATTCACCACCAATACCACCATCCCTACTACCACAACCCCCCTTCCACTCCTGCAACTACCTAAATGTTAATCTCCCATAATCCGGTCCTTCTCACAAGACTGCAGGCAAGATAACTTTTGATAATCTGTTTTTAATGACTCTTAGAAAAAAGTATATGTATGCATGTGTATTGTGTATGTGTGCAATGTCAGTACATGTATGTATTCTCTGTGCGTGTGTGTGTGTGTGTGTGTGTGCGTGCGTGTACATGAGGACAGGCATGACTGAGTGGTTAAGAAGTTTGCTCCACAATCATTAGGTCTCAAGCCTGACTGTAAGGCGTCATGGGCAAATGTCTTTTCTTCATGTCAACCCAAACCATATAAGGGAAACTGAAGAGATGGAGACTGTATGGGAGCCTGTTGGGTGGACAGACTGCCTAGAATTCAAATAAACAACCTTGTTATGGTGTCACACTAATTCTGGCTGAAAATTAGGAAATACTCAGCCACTTACATTATAAATGTGTACATAATTCATCTGAGGGAACATAGCTATGTCAGTTTTATTTCCTTTCTCCCTCTGTACTCTTCTCTTCTCTTCAACAAGGGAGCAAGAAGCAGCATGAGCCCTGGTCCAACCAACTTGAATGAAGACATTTTATCCATGACTATTTTATCTTTTCTTTATGCATAATATACTTCAGATTTCTAAACATTTTTTAGTTTTAGATGACTGATTTGAGAGTGTGTTGGTTGCTATGCCTTGTAAGTCAAATATCTCTTCAGCTCTTCTTGATTTCCAGTAATAGTAGTAATTCTAATGGCAGTGGCAGTATTACAACACCATAGCTGTACAGTACATGAGAAATGATGGCACAGATATAAGGAGAGATTACTGCCTGAATGAAGCGAGAGTGGGGAAGAATTTGAACTTTAAGGTCACATAAGTTAAATGGAGTGATGGAGTGGGTGATGAGATATGAACAGGGCAGGGTGGTAACTGATGGAGAAAAAACAGTTGTAAAACTAAGGTCACCTTGCTTTACCAATAGGTTTACATGTTTCACGATGTGCATTAGGGGATGTAGAGGTATACTATGACTACACATGGAACTTGGGTGTTCTAGTGGAGATCACCTTGGGGAATAATGAAAGATTTAAGGTATTACAAGTATCTAAATTTGTTACAAATTGAGATCAATCCTCAGTATATGACTGGTATTTTATTTTTAAAGGCGTATGTAACCTCAACAGGATTTGAACCTACATGAATAACTGAATAATAGCTCTTAACATCTTCTCTACTGCTCTATCAATTCTTCCTTAATAATAATATCAATAATAATAATAATGACGACGGTGATAATTTCTTGTATTAGATGCAAAAGGGGAGGAAGCAGTTGATTGGATCTATTCATGAACTTAACCAGTAATGATTTTATTAATCCAAGGACAAAAGGTAAAGCTGATGTCAGCAGAACTTGAACTCAGAATGTAATGGATCATGACAAAATATTTAACTATACTGTACCAAATATGTCAATATATTTAACCACAAAAGCCTAATAATGTCTTTTTTTGGCCACAAGAGCCAAAGACATTAGGGGCAGTAAATAATATTTATAATTGTTTCAGATTTTAGGCACAAGGTTAACAATTTTGAGGGAAGGGAGTGAGTTGATAACATCAACCCCAGTTTACAACGGGTACTTTATTTTATTAACCCTGAAAGGATGAAAGGCAAAGTTGACCTTGGTGTGATTTGAAATCAGAATGTAAAGAACAAGAAAAAATAAAACCTGACATTTTTCTAGTACTCTAACAAATCTGCCAGCTTGCCTAGGCATAAGGCCAGAAAATTTTAGGAGGAAGGAAATAGTCAGTTAAATTGATACGATGTTGACCTCAGAATGATAAAAGACAAAATTGACTTTGGTAGAATTTGAACTCTGATGTAAAGAACTGGAACAAATACAGCAAAGTATTTTACCCGATACTCTAATGTTAATAAATATACATCAGAAGCAAATGTGTTTAAATCAATCACATATTGATGTTGCTATTTCTAACTGACCAACCATATAGAAGCAACTTAATGGCTCACTTATATGCTAGGGTTTTTTTTTACATTATATGTATTATATATCATTTATTTATATTATATATTGATCTTTTTAATATTGCCACAACACCATAAATTTAAGGAGTGGGATAGATATAGTTAAATTTTTCACCAGTAAATGACTGGTAATCTATTTTATACACCATAAAAGATTAAAAGAATAAGTCAAACCATGAAATATCAAATTTGGACCATAGAAAATAACATGGTTAGATAAAACATCTTAGTTTATTTTATTCTCAGTTCTTATTCTAATAATTCCCATAACTTATGGAATCTCTATGTGGTCAATCTATCTGCTAGAAATAGCTGCTACATTCCCTTCAAATGATACAGATTGTCTTATAGAAATACATATTGGATAATGTTTTCCAGGGCACATTGTTCTAGATTAGATGATAATCATAGCTGAAATAGCCCTTCAAGCTAAACACCAACAATTTCTCAACAACCCTCTAAATCCACCTCTAAAAAAATTTTAGAAGCTCCCAACCCCACAATATAAAGGGACATAACTTGCTAAACTTGCAAGTTTTCACAGATTTCGTTTTTTATTCTCAAAACAGGAAGTGACTTGAGAAGAAATTTACTGATAGGAATTTTTCTTTAACAATTCAGAATAAAATTAAAGCAAAATAAACGAAATTTTCTTTTAATTTAGTTTTAATTTTAAAATTATCTTTTGAAAAAATTTCCTGGAATTTAAGGGGTTTTTAATTTTAATTTTCCAAAGTGTCATTTCCTGCTGTCATTATGCAGAAAGAAAACTGATTTTTAAAGCACAGGAAATTGCATAATAATAATATCACTTAATTTTTGTTCTTTTTTTTTTTATTCTGGGCTCTTGAGAAAGATGTTATTGCACATGTCTTCTTTTGTATATTCTGAACATTGTTTTTTTATTGTTTTCATGAATGGCCTGGAGCAAAGCATGAACAGTGTAAATTTTTACCTTCTCCACCTCGTCCTGATTCTTCCATGCTTTGGTGGTTGGAAATATTCTACACTGTCAGATTCCTTAATTATCTGACATCTCTGAGGTGGAATCCAGTAAAAGTTGACAGGTCTTTTACATCCCACATATTAGAATATTTTCTCTCAGAACATCAGTGTCTCCAACCAATGAGAGAAGTAGCAGCCAAATCTCTTTCATCTCACACTGTTCCATCTTAAAAAAAAAAAGGAAGCATGAATCTGAAATGAGAGACAGGATAAAATGCTTTTCACCAGGAGTTAACCCAGCTGACCTGTGACTAACTGACACTAAAACTGCAAACCTTGCAAGCAACTGTGCAGCACACCCCTTTCTACCCTAAAAAAATCATTGAATAATGTTCTTACTTCACCCATTATCATTGTGAGGTATACTTTATATATTGCTCAACATGACAGAAATAGTAGCCAAACTGGTGTCAAATTACTAGCTTCTTAACAAAGGAAGGATATTTTGGATAATGCAGATACACTGCTTGAAAATACAATGAAATGGTCACAGAAGGGATACTTTTACAC
>NC_068986.1:114640877-114642887 GCF_001194135.2 Octopus bimaculoides
CTCCCGTAGGATTTTCGAGCGAGATCGTTGCCAGTGCCCCTGGACTCGCTTGTGCGGGTGGCACATAAAAGACACCATTTCGAGCGTGGCCGTTGCCAGTATCGCCTGACTGGCCCTCGTGCAGGTGACACGTAAAAGCACCTACTACACTCTCTGAGTGGTTGGCGTTAGGAAGGGCATCCAGCTGTAGAAACTCTGCCAAATTTAGATTGGAGCCTGGTGTTGCCATCCGGTTTCACCAGTCCTCAGTCAAGTCGTCCAACCCATGCTAGCATGGAAAGCGGACGTTAAACGATGATGATGATGATGAAACAATTGGGTCTCCCAGTTGAAAAACTTCAGTTAACTGAAATGACTTAAAATCTTTCTTTAGGAACTGATTTAACTGAAGTTAGCTCCCCTACTTGTTCTTAAATTTTGAACACTCCTAGTTTTTGTTCAGTTGCATGGATGAGAATCTACTGTATGTGTTTTCTTTTCTTTAGTAATAGAGATCTAAATATATATATCTGGATATGTTTACAAGAAATTTTCGACACACCCACACAAACATGTAGAAACTTACACACCAGCTTACAGTGACAAACTTACACATGCACACACATGTAATATATACTTTCTGCAGTTATCTAGTTTGTTCCCCCCTACCACACGCATACATATTTTAGTTAACCAGTATTTCAACTGTGAAATTAACCCATCATAGTGGTTGTTAGCATAATTTGATTTACTGACCACACACTAACAATTTAAGACCATAAAAATACACTATAACTTAATTGCTAGATTAAGTAAGAAAATTAAAATTACTGGGGTAAGGCAAGTCCTTGCCATGAACCTTCTTATAGAGACTTCAAAACAGGTGGGGCTGAAGGGGAAATTAGTGTCAGGGTCATAAAGGATGAAAACAGGTGATATATATATATATGTATATATATATGTGTGTGTTTGTGCTGCCATGGTTGTTTGGTTAAGAAGTTCCCTTCAGAACTATATGGTTTTGGAATTGAACCAACTGCATGGCACTCTTAGACAAGTGCCTTCCATTACAGTCTTGAGTTGACCAATACCTTGTGAGTTATTTTTGGTAGATGAAAATTTTACCGAAGCCTGTTGTGTGTGAGTGTATCTATTTGTAAATACATATGATGTGTGTGTTTGCATCCATGTTTACATTAATTATCCCTTAAACTAGTAGTTCAACAAATAGAAATTAAAAATACAAGTACCAGACTTTAGAAAATAAGCAGGGGTCATTATGATTGGCTAAACCATTGAAGGCAGTGCACCAGCATGACTGCAGTCCAATGATTGAAACCTGTAAAACGAAGAATCTATTAAATACAGGACACCTAATGATTGCACAAAAATTTCAAAACAACTAGGTCTGGTCCAAACAGTTTCTCCTCAGTAACATTAGGCCCTGACCTCTCAGTTTTAAAACTTTTGTACAATTGTCAGACACCCTCCATTCAAATATATTGAGCCCCTCCTTGTGTAAATGGTCTTTTAAATGCCTGCATTAAGGTTACCTCATGTGTGTGTGTATATGTCTGAGTATACAATAAAACAACCAGGAGAAAGAAAACTCCCCAACCAAATCTCTTCTGATTTCTGGATATCCTTTTAATAGAAAAATCTAAAAGCCTGAGATTGAAATGTTTCTAGCCACATACTTGCTTTTATCATTGGATATTTAACTAAGAATACTTAGTGACATACATGTCATACAAAAGTATGTCGCTTTCCTCCAGTTTACCCCCCCATTTTACTCTCACACAGGCACTTCATTCTCTTCACATCCCTCCTCTTCCTTTCATTCTCCTTTTTCATTGTTTCTCTCCACTCATTGTTTCTTTTTCATTCTTCTCTCTCTCCTCATTCTTCTCTCTTTCTCTCCTCATTCTTCTCTCTCTCTCTCTCCTCAGTCTTCTCTCTCTCTCTCTCCTCAGTCTTCTCTCACTCTCTCTCTCCTCAGTCTTCTCTCACTCTCTCTCTCCTCAGTCTTCT
>NC_068986.1:114642897-114651478 GCF_001194135.2 Octopus bimaculoides
TCTCCTCAGTCTTCTCTCACTCTCTCTCTCCTCAGTCTTCTCTCACTCTCTCTCTCCTCAGTCTTCTCTCTCTCTCTCTCCCTCTCTCCTCATTCTTCTCCTTCCCTTCAGCTTTTATCCACTGCGTGTGTGTTTGTGTAGTAAATTCTTACATACAAACGTACGTAGATGTCGTACGTAGATGTCGTATTGTCTGTATGGGCATCTCATAAAATATGCATACAAAGCTGTGTGATAACATCACCATAAACACAATATCAATATTATGTTATAAAATACACCCTCCAGAGATATCAGGAAAGTGTAATGAAATCTTGCAATATACTGATAACAATATGTTGATAACAAACCACTAAAGAAACAGGAGTTATCTGATGAAGCAGGCATGGCTGTGTAGTTAAAGTCACTCCATAGCCACATGGTTCCAGGATCAATCCTACCACATGGCTCCTTGATCAAGTTTTTTTTTTTATTATAGTGGAATTTGGCAGAGAGAACTGCGGAAGCCATATGTGTATGTGTGTGTGTTTGTGTGGTAGGGTACCAAAGTACTCTCAAAGAAACACACTTTGATAATTAAATTCAAAAGGACTCCAAATTAAAATTAAAAATGGGATTATTTCGTAGGTATGTAGATTCCAGCAGTTTTAAAAAATACAATAACATCAGCATAACCACTATCATAGGGTTCACTTCCATGTGGTGATGGAGAAGTGTATGTTACACACAAATTTCTGATAGAAGCCTAGATCCCTGTCCAACGGAAATATATATATAGAATATATTTATTTTCATGTCTCTTGATTTCCAAGTGCCATTCTGTTAACACTATTTTTATCTATTGTATATTGTTCTGAAATTTGAATTCTCTCTTTTTCCTTGAGCCCTTTGTTAAACTCTTGCACAAAGAAATATTTTTGTTATATCTTCAAAATATTTTTTTATCACAGACGTATATATGTATGGGTACCTTTTGTGATGTATGTATATTGGTGAAGAAAACTGAGATGAAAACAATGCTTTTAAAATCAAGTCCTTGCTACATGTTCTGCATTAACTTACTGGTACTCCCTTGTTACTGACATCATCATACATGCAGTGAACTAGTGATTAGCACCTTGGAAACCTGCAACCAATGATGGTTTCATTCGCAGTATGAATGATAAAAATAAATAATGCAGATCCATTTTGAAGTGGAGCCAGATGTACCAGATTTACTTTGTTCTGTATTCATTACCCTTCATTAGAAAGTGTGCTTCATTGTTGAGCTGGGGGGGGGGAGTTGTCTGCCCCTGAGGATTTTTATTTATTTATTTAACTGTGCATAATATGAGTAATACACCCTGAAAAGTTATAACTACTGAACTGGATAATGTCATTTATGTTTAGCCCCAGGTTAACTCTGAGTGGGCTGACCTATGATGATCAAAGGCATTCTGCCCAAGATCATTCTGTCTTACATCATCCAATGTGTCCCCTTCCAATGTGATGATGGATTGTGGTTTAAGGGGGATTTAGTTGTTATTTCTAACAAGTAATTCTTAAAAAATTGTTTTAACATGTTTAATGAAGTCACAATAAAAAGGGTTTAATTAGAAAATATTACATAAGAAACTTCTAATATTGTTCAGCTCAGCAAACATGGGAAGACAACTGCAGACATGTTTTGGTCTTAGTAGACCTCATCTGTGAATCGTGAACATCACTGTACTTCCTGAAATAGTGACGGCTAAATCAGTCAGTAGACATATAATACTATACAGGAGTAAATATGAATAATTTGAATATTTACAAATGATAAATCATTAATGTTAATTGTTCTTTTTTAGCCCTAGGCTAATCTTAATCCATCAAACCTATCATCAAAGCTATTCCAGCCGTGTGCATTTTGTATTCTATTCAAACATAGTATACACCATACAATGTAACTTTTGATGCTATTTATTTAACCCCCAGATGAATCCTAATCAAGCAGAGCAATGATCAAAAGCATTCCAAGTGTGGCCATTATATCTGTTACTTGTATTGTGAGAAGTCAGGGTCACATTAGCCAATGTATTCTTCTTTTTTTTTTAAATGTTGAAGGATGATCTGAGGGAGACTTGACTGTTATTTGTAACAGATTGAGACATAATGTAAAGGTTTCCTTGTTGCCAACATTAAACTAGATAATAACAATGATGCCTTGAGTTTAATTGTCCCCAAGTTTTCTAAGTACAATACCTGCTGTTGCTGACATCAAGGACAATGTCTTCAGTCAAGTTTTGTAAAAGCAAAATTTTTTATCATACTTCTGTCATTTCACCTCTCCAAGAGAACCTATTATCTCTAAAATATTGTGCTCTCACTCTCTTCTTCATTCTCTTTTCTCCTTCCCTTCCTCTATATCATGCAAGGATATGTGCAGCCCTGAAAATGGAAAAGTTCTCTGACCTTGCTAAATGCACCCACTTCAAACCTCTTGAGACAAAGAGAAATCTTCGCTGATGAATGAAAGTGGTCTCCATATAAATCCAGCTTATTTAGTTGCCTGCCTACTTCACTCATATAAACCCTACATTTAACAATACCTAATCCTTGCATCTCATGTATGTACTCTCCTTGACTCCATCTTTACTAACAATGTATCAGATTTATGATTACTATATTTCCTGTTTTCTTACAGTGGTATAAAAACAAAAATTGTTTTTGTTTATGTAAAGAGCTCATTGAACTAATCTCAGTATACAACTTCAGTCAACTGAAAATTTAGATACAGAAAAATGTAGCCAACTACTTTTAGGCACTGTCGTTCCTATAATCATAATTTGCTTGTTGATATTGTTACATCATAAACACCAGTTATAACTTACATCCCCACACTGTATCCTAACACGCATCCTTACACTGTATCGTATCCCATATTTTTATATTGTATTAGACTTCACATCTTTACATTGTATCATGAGTGAGAGCAACCATAAATTTTATCTTAATACTGACATATCACTATGATTTAGCAAAACTCCTGTCTGTTATATATTGTAATTAAGACCTGTTATAATTCTCTTGTTTATATTATGGCATTGTAAGACTAAATATATATTTTTTATTTTTTTCAGGTGAGTGTCACACTAAAAACAAATTGGATTTTAACACCTACAACAACAGTATGGTATCTCTCTCTCTCTCTCTCTCTCTCTCTCTCTCTCTCTCTCTCTCTCTCTCGTGACATTGCTGTTCCTGTCTGTGTTGTGTATGTATTTCAAATCAAATTAATACTCACCTAACTATAAAAGGGTAGATACATTTACTTATTTGTGCATGAGAGACAGAGGGAGATAAGTACATCATGCAAGGTTAAACTTCCTTCAAGAAAGCAAGTACCTAATACACTTGTAGAGCAACAATTTCATTATGTATCCAAGGATTTCTACACAGGATGAATTTAGTAGTCCCTGTGAGGTACTGAATTTCTCAATACCCATAATAAAATATACATGGCTGACTATATGTACTGAGTCCCTGCCTCCTGTTAAAATTTCTTGTGGATGTTTTATCTTAGAGCATTTCCTTATATATTGGTTCACAAGCATCATAACCATTTAAACATCTGTTTTCCCTGCTGGCATGGGTTGGATGCTTTGGCAGGAGTTGACCAGCTGAAGAGCTGCCTGGGCCCCATGTCAGTTTTGGCACAGTTTCTACAGATGCATGCCTTTCCTAAACTCAATCACTTTGCATAGTGTATTGGGTGTTTTTACGTGGCACTGGCTTAGGTGCTTTTTACATGGCACCAGCACCCATGGGCCCACAACCATGATGTTACTTAGCTTCACAAGTCTTCTCAAGCACAGCAAACTGCCAGAATTCTCAGTCCCTTGTCATCCTCTCTGTGAGGTCAAACATTTGAAGATCCTTTCTAAATACTTTATCCCACACCTTCCCTCCACAATTAGAGATTGGCACTTCTTGATGCAGCTGACCTCATCCAGAAATTTCTGGAGAAGCTGCTACATAAGCTTGTTATCTATCCAAGAGATTTGTATCTTCACATTACTGAAACATGTTGGCCACTGATACATGAACCGCTAATGTTGAAGCATTACAGACTATAAGTGTGGCAGTGAGGCTATGTTGTGTGGCAGTGAGGATGTGTTAATGTGGCGAGGCAGTGAGGATGAGCTGTTGTTGTGGACTGTCAGGAAATGTAATTGCTAAGTAGAAATGAGGATGTTTTTCATTATTTTTCTGTTGGATGTGATTTAACTCCCTTCCCAGTATGCTTCTACAAATTCAATCCAGAAATACATGACACCTGCTACTTGCTAGAAATACAAACCAAATCTTCTTCAAATGTACATGATTCCCTTTTAAATTAGGAAAGAAACAAGGGAGAACATTACCTGAGTAATGTTGAATAAAAGATGAGGTGGTTACAGTTGAAATACCTTTTATGATATATAAGCTGATTCAAGGCTAACCTGAGGCCACACAGCAACAACTCTAAACACAGGCAAGACTCCTTATTTCTTTCTTCCTATCTATGCTTTGGCACAAAGCATAGACTTATTTGTGCTGAGAGGGTAGTAACCTTTCTTCACCATATTATTGCTACTAATCTAGGCATCTTGGAATGGGACACAATTAATTGTCTATAAAGTTTGAATGGATTGGAAGAATATTACAGCTATTTATTCCTGCTGTCAGCTCATTCTCTTGTCAGCAGCCAGTCTGTTAGGACAGACACCAATAATAATAATAATGATGATGTCTTGATAGTAATATTAATGCCTTTATTATAATAATAATTCTTTCTACTAAAGGCACAAGGCCTGAAATCTTGGGGGAGGCAGTAGTTGATTACATCGACCCCAGAGTTTCATTGGTACTTATTTAATCGACTCTGAAAGTATGAAAGGCAAAGTCGATCTCAGCAGAATTTGAACTTAGAATGTAAAGATGGACAAAATGCCACTAGGCATGTCACCTGATGTGAGCTCACTGCCTTTAAAAAGTGTGTGTATGTGAAATGCTTACAGCACCAAGGTTTCCCAAGCAGTCACCCATCTAAGAACTAACTAGACTCAACATTGTAACTTCGGTGAATCAATGAGAACTGGTGCATTCAATGTGATATGACCAAATTTGGATCAGTACCGAAGAGCTGCAGTCAATTTAACCAATGCCAGTATGTGACCAATATATATTTTATCACACACTACTCCCCCACTTTGGAAGGATGTATATCAAAAGTTGACCCGAGTTGGATTTGAACTCAGAATGTAAAAGACAATTTTTTTAAATGTCTACTGTTCTCCTATTTCTACTAATTGCTTCTAATAGGAGCACAAGGCCACAAATATGAGAATAGCATATAGCCAATTGAATTCAAGCCCCATTAGGCATATCTTTTACCATAGCTACACATTGACCAATCCCTTGAGTGGAATTTGATGGATAGAAACTGTGCAGAAGCCCGTCATGTGTGTCTATCATTATAGGTTCACACTGATGCAAATTGCAAGTGAAGGAAGTACTCAATATCATTAGGTAGAGTGGAATAACATACACATGTGTATGTGTGAATGTTTGCGACTTCTTGTCTTCACATTGCATGATAGTAGTAAATGAGTGTCACTACCATACAAGGCGCTGGAAAGAGTCCTGAGCATTGTCTTCTTCCCTAAGTGATTAAAAAAAAAAGTCCCCCAAAAGGATTATAGCTCAAAATAATAATTATTTTCTAGTATAGCTGGTTAGGTTAGGTTTAATGCAGGCATGGTTGTGTAGTTAAGAAACTAACTTTGAATCTACAGAGTTTTGAGTTCAATCCCACTGCAGGACATGTTTGGCCCATATCTCTGAGTTGAACAAAGCCTTATAAATGAAAATACATGGATAGCAAATGTATGGAAACCCTTAGCATTACCTTTCCTGTTTTGAGAACAGACTCGATCTATCACCTGGTTTAACACCACCACATGGCCCTTAGGAAACTTTAGCAGAGTCCACTTTGTCACAAGTACTCAGACCTGGTGTGTGGTCTAAGAATAGTTTACTTCCAGTCTCCCACCAGTCTCAGAGGTTTTGCAAAGGGTCATAGGCACTTCCCCACATCCCGTATCTTAAGTCTGGTGTAAACATAAAGGCTCATTAGGCCAGAACTGATCTCAGTTTCCAAGGCATATAATCAACAGAGAGTACAATAGTCTCACCTATAATGGGACACCAGTCAGTCCCAGCTGAATAGACTGAAGCAAAATGAAATGAAGTGTTTTGCTCAAGACCACAACATGCTGCCCAGTCTTTATGATGAGTCAAACACCCTAACAACAAGAGGCTTTTCCTCTGAGTAAGCCATGGGGAAAAAAAACTGATCCTAAAGCAAAATCCACTTCAGTGAGAATCAAACAAAAATTTCTTACAATAGTGGGAGCAAGTAATGTTTGCGGAAAGATGGGAATGAAACTGTTGGTTTTGGTGATAGTTCACTTGTTCAGTCAAATGAACACTTCCCTTATTTAATTAGCATATAAGTGGTTGAGTATGCCACAGACATGTGCATATACCCTTAATGTGGTCCTCAAGTAAAAACAGGGTGACATGGTAAGCAACAAAACTGGACTTTTGAAATACAAATATAATCCATCTAACAGTCTTCCATACAGTTTCTATCAATACATTTTCAATCACAAGATTTGAGTTGACAAGAAGTTGTGGTAAAATAAATGTATTTGCACAAGATATTATTACAAAGTGAAATAAAACCCACTCTTTGTGTTTGTAAGAAGGTGAATAATTGAATCAAAACATATGTAGATTACTGGTATTTATATAAAACAAAGGAACTCAGTACATTCAATAAGCCAAGCCTCTTTTGAATCATGATGATCTGAAGGACATTCGGCTGCTGTTTCTTGCAGTTTGAACAGTTATGTAGAGACTGATAGTGTATGATAGATAAATTGTGTTGTTGTTTAACCCTATATCAATTATGATGTAACAGGTCTATAATCAAGGCCATTCCAATTTTCTTTTTAAGTAAACTCTTGAAAATCTTGTCTTTTTAAAACAGTTGGGTGAGGTTTGAAAGAAATTTGACTGCTATTTTCAGCAGGTGCAAAGACTACATACAGAGGTTCCCTTGATAGCTGCTCCTTAGAAAGAGGTGTGTTGTAGGTGTAGTACATTTTTTTTTTCTTTTACTTAGCTGAAGATCAACTCTATTTGAGTAGTGATTAGTTAGACTTCCAAGACCTGACCATCCCATCTGGTTTGAAAATATACATTATTTCAGCTGTCTTTTTTTTTTTTTCAATTCACTAGTGTGTGAACCAAGATAGATTTAGTTGCTTTTTCTAGCTAGCTGATGCCCACAGTGGCTCCTGTGTATGAGTGTGTAGTGTACACAGAATATATCTCTAGGGTATCATAGTAACCCTGTTTGGATGACCTTATTTCTGGACTGACCCAGATCATATGGCTGTTCACTAGTTGGTTGGTTGGCTGGTTGGTTGGTTAGCGAAGGGGAAGGGGCAGAGTGAAAGAGATAGAACAGTTGTGGAGAAATGGAAGTAAAGATAGTGCTTGTGTGTGTATGTGCATGTGTATACCTCATTATGTGTACTTCTTAATAGGTGTGTGTGTGTGTGTTTAGGTGTGCTTCTTAATCAGGGTGTGTGTGTGTGTGTGTGTGCTTGCTTGTCTACATGCTGAGAAAAGGAAATGTGAAAAGAAAAGCTTACATTCCTTATTGCTTGACCTTTCACTGACCCAGCTGATAGGGAAAGGGAGGGAGAGAAAGAGAGTGGTAGCAGGAAGAGGGAAAGACATTTTCAACTCTTCTCTAAATGCACTTACTAACTGCCTTGATGATGGTAGTGATGATGATCTTGTCCTGTTTACAAAGCAGTTTTATACACACACACACCCCTTCTACTCATTAACACAGCTTCAAATATTTTGTTTGTTGGGTTGTGATGGCCTTACCCAGCCTTAATTCCACAGTAGAATACCTACCTATATATACTCACTGTTAATACATATATATACACACAGACACACACACACACATATACATCAAAGGTCGAACAGAAAGAACCCAAAGAGAAAAAGTTAGCCGAAAACAGGATCTTTTTCCATCTCAAGCACAGATTTTGGATTTTTTCCATGTCAAGCACAGATTTTTTTAATTGATTTTTTTTTAATTAAACACTTTGAAACTTTGGATACTGGTTGAATGTGTCATGTAGAACAGGGTTTACTCTTAACGTTTTTGACAAAATTTTGTATTTTAGAAGTTATTTCGTGTTAAAGTTGTCATATTGATGGAACAGATCCCAAAAACATATAGATATGTATATATATTACTCTTTTACTTGTTTCAGTCATTTGACTGTGGCCATGCTGGAGCACCGCCTTTAGTCGAGCAAATCGACCCTGGGACTTATATTTTGTAAGCTTAGTACTTATTCTATCGGTCTCTTTTGCCGAACTGCTAAGTGACAGGGACATAAATACACCAGCATCGTTTGTCAAGCAATGCTAGGGGGACAAACACACACACACACACACACATATATATATATATATATATATG
>NC_068986.1:114651488-114663042 GCF_001194135.2 Octopus bimaculoides
ATATATATATATATATATATATATATATATATATATACGACGGGCTTCTTTCAGTTTCTGTCTACCAAATCAACTCACAAGGCTTTGGTCGGCCCGAGGCTATAGTAGAAGACATTTGCCCAAGATGCCACGCAGTGGGATTGACACGCAGATATATATTTATACATACACACACACACATACACACACACACACAGATATATAAATATGTATCTCCAGTCACTATATGGATTTAAAATATTAATTAATACTATTAACCTGCACTCAGTACTAATTGTAATACCTGTCAACACACACACACACACACACACACACTATAGATAACCTGTATATGCAAACGCCAAATTTTTAATACTGTGTATGTGTGTGTATACTCTCCAAATTTGAATTGGCTGTTTGCATTATTGGACTTTGTGCCAATGGATGTAACACACACACACACATACCTGTGGAGGTACTGTCTGTGTATGTTTAGTCTACAGCCATGCCACAGCAGACTCTAAACTATAGTTTCTAATAGTTCTGGTAAATGTTTACTGATGGCAAATGAGCTTTCAACTTACACAACTACACCTAATTATCTCTCTCTCTCTCTCTCTCTCTCTCTCTCTCTCTCTCTCTCTCTCTCTCTCTCTCTCTCTCTCTCTCTCTCTCCACCTGCCACTATTCACCTGGAGCTATTTGTGGGAGCTTCTATGATTGATTCAATCCACTTGCTAGAAACAGTAGTAAATAGCCCACACTCCACCATCTCTAAAATAGGAACAACATCAGATAATGTAGTTTGAGATAGATTGTCTGAATAAATGACAGATTGGTTAAGACTGGCCTTAGTCAATAACAACAACCACTAAATAGTTTCTAAGGCATGTACATTCACTGCAAAACACTCCAACACCACCAGACTAAAATACACTATACTCCAGGTATTCAATCCGCTCTATGTAGCAACCAAAATTCTCTTCAAATCATACTGTTAATAAAAAAAAGACTCAGTTAAATCCACTGCAATCTACTTTATATATATTATCCAAATATTTCAATCAATTGCTCTTATTGGAGTTATCTGCCTTGCTTGTTTTTAGGTTTTAAGCACACTTTAATGAAGTTTTTAATTACTAATTGCTTGAATAATCTCAGTTGATGGAAGTTTTTCAGTTGACAATATTACATATGTATTATGTAATACTGACAATATTACATAATACAATTTCCATGTGGTTCTGAGTGAATATTTTTGGATCTAAAAAATAATTATCAACAGATTATATCCTGCATGATATTGCCAGAACACAATTATTAAAAAGCAAAACTTTCTATCTTTGGCGGGCATGCAAGTAGTCAATTGGCACTTCCAGAATATATGCCCCATAGCCTCAGACTGACTAATGCCTTGTAAGTGGAATTTAGTAAAATCCCCCCCCCCCCACACACACACATACACATGAGGATAGGTACTTCAGACATTGATATTGCCAAGTTTTTCTGTTTGAGGTCATCAGGTATCATTACATGTTAATATAAACGCATGTGTTGGGGTTAGGGTTCTGCGTTATCCTTGTGTCAATGTCTACTTTTGTTTCATACCTTACAACTATGATGAAACAATGTAAGACAAAATACCTGGGTAAATGTAAAACATGAAGATAGTGGCCTCACATGGCTACAGTCCAATAACTCCAAACCAGCAAAAGCAGGTGTAATTAAAGAACCACAAGACATTTTGTCAGGTGCTCTAAGTCTACTCATTAACCAACCAACTTTAATAATAAAATAAATTGTTTTTAGCAAAAGTACAAAACCAGAAATTTAGGGAAAGTAATAATTGATTATAATGACATAATTTCTTAACTAATACTTTGAGACCCAGAAGGATAAAAGAAAAAGCTGACTTTAATAAAATTTGAACTCAGAACATAAAAAGCCCAAACAAACACTACAAGACAATTTGTCAACATTCTAACTACTTTACCAGTTCAGATATAGCTACAAGGCCAGAAATTTTGAGGGAAGGAACAATCGGTTAGAAATGACAACTTAATTGGTAATTATTGCACTGATCCCTATAGAGATAAAAGGCAAAGTTGGGACTGTCAGCTTAAGAAGTAATTCTGGTTCAATCCCCTTCCATGGCACCCTGTTTTGCTGCCTCATCTTATTCCACAAACACTATTTTGCAAATTTCTAGACCTCTTTTTCCACATGGATACCCCAATCATTGTTTTCTTTATCAAGTTTCTTTTATTTCTCCATCTCACCCAAATTCATTTTTTGTACTTGCCCTCTCTTCTGCCTCTGAACAATTGGAGAAAACTAGAGCAGCAAAGAGCCCCTTCTGTCTTGCAGGGCACAAGGCAACTTCAGTAGTGCTGGTGCCATGATAAGATATATCTAGTACATTTAGTAAACTGATTGGCAAATAAATGGAAACAGAAGAATGGAATTGAGAGGGGATCCTAAGTCTCAGCTCGTCTTGTAGACACAACAGTCTCTTGAGTGCTGGTACCATTGAAAAAGTGCTCAGTACACTCAGGAAAGTAACTGATATTAGGAAAAGAATCCAACTGTAGAAAAACAACAAGACCCAGGAAAGCACTAGCTCTGAATAAGGATTGCCTTGAAACATGATAACCTGTTCAACCCATGTCAGTAGTTGTAAAATGATGGTGTATGTGTGTCTTTTTGGTGATGCATACTGACAAGAAACCAAAATAATCTGAACAATTCCTTGTAGAGTGAACAGGTGATTGATTTGTTGGGAACCTGTAACCGAAGACACTATTGTTCATCAATTGCAATATAATATGAGTACTCTCTACCCATCCCCATAGGAATAAAATTTACAATGAAAATGGTTGTAAGAAAATACTGAGCATCAATTTGTCCATCTGATGAGCTACTGATTCTGCTTGCCACCTATCAGCCTAAATGATAATGTTGATGATGTTGCTAGTATATTTTGCTATAATAGAGAAATATTTTCCTTGTATAACTATAACTCTCCCCCACCATATGCATAGAGTTTGATGCAGGTGTGTGAGTGAGTGTAAGTCTCTCTTGTAAACTTGTGCAGCAATGAGAGGCAGGGGTGGTGGTGGTGCTAAGGTACTCAATGCACACAGTTTATTCATCTATTCAAAGATGAGACTTTTACACACACACACACACACACACACGCACACACACAAATTGTTTGTTTGCCATTGTCTTTTAAATAGTAGTTTTTGTTATTTCTATTTGTTGTTGTTGTCATTGTTTTATTGTTATTGTTATTATCATTATTGTTACAAGTGACATTTTAGTCTGTTAACAACCCAATTGTGTGAGGTTGTTTAGATTGAAAAGGTTATAGTGTCTGTCTCTGCTACACAAAGGGGAAATTACTATTTTGTTGACCTCTATAAGAAAACCCACCAATCACAGAGTGGAGATGTTGTACAGTTGAGGCCTGAGTGTGTAGTGGTTGGTGAGTATATGTGTTATGTGTAGTAGCTGGTGTTTGTATGCATATAGTGTGCAGTGGATAGTAAGTATATAGTATTGTGTGTGTGTATATGTGAGTTGTGGCTATGTGTGTATTGGGGTGTGTAGTGGTATACTGTTTAAGGGATAAGGACAGTTGCAGTGAATGAGAAAGAGGAAACAACAAACAAAGAAGAGAGTGAGTGAGCTGTGTCAGGTGTGTGCAAATTACTAGTGTTTCAAAGTTAATTACCTGGAATCATATATCTGACCTGCCACTTGAGTTGAACTGTAACAATGACCCCTTCTTATCCTTTCTATAAAAACAAGATCACTATTTTATAATAGATTCATACATAGTAGTGATAATGATTGCTATTGAGATTTAGCCTGAGGTCAGTCTCATGAGAGCAGGCCTGTAATCAAAAGTGTTCCATGATATCTTCATTTTTAACCCTTTAGTATTCTAACCAGCCTTATCAGACCCACTGGTTTATGTTCAAACTTACCAGATTGGGCCTCTCACACCTATCCTACAATGTCATTCTAAAAGTAAACAATCATATCGTTGAAATTTTATAGCTGCATGATAATGCATGATTAATTTAAAACAATGTCAATAAATAAGCATTATATTTGGTAATCAAAATGCTAAAGGCTTAATACTTAATGTACCGCCTTCAGTATTCAAATGTGATATCGTTGTTGAGTCCAAGGTCAACACTAATCATTAGAGCTTTGATCAGAGGTATTTCAATCATGACCACACAATGTGATATGTTTCAGGCAATATCTCAAGAGCTTATCAAACCATCCAACCCACACCAGCATGGAAAACAGACATTAAATAATTATGACAATTTATATATAGGAAGTGTGTGTGTGTGTGTGTGTGTGTGTGTGTGTGTGTGTGTGTGTGTGTGTGTGTGTGTGTGTGTGTGTGTGTGTAAACCTGGAACCATGTGGTAGAGAAGTGAATTTCTTAACCATTTTATATGCCTACATCTGAATGAGGACACACACACACTAAAGTGAACACATTTCCTTACAACCTAATACTGAATGGACCAATCAAGTAATGACTAAGCATTTAGGGAACCTACCAGAAACAGCAGCCATATCTCCCATATCATGCTGCCACCTAAATAAAGAAGCCTCTATTGGACAATGTAGTCTATGATATACAAAAAGATGGGATGATAACAACTGGAATACTATGCATATTTTTTAAACAAAAGTCAGCTGGCTCAGTGCGAATCTGGGGCTAAACAATATTACATATTGAACACTGTTAATATGTACAAACAAGATAACCATATAAAATATACATTGACCATTATAGTCCTTTTTACTTTATTTTATGATAATAATTCCATTAAATATGAAAGTCTTTCATCAAACACTTAAAACCTGGTCACTGATACTCTATTCCACTCATGCAGCAACATACGTCCGGCCCTGTTAAGAATACACCTGATGCATCAGGCGATGCGATATGATATGCTTGAGAAAACTTGAGTCAAGTAAAACCAATATCATAGCTGTGGCCAGTGCTCCCTGACTAGCACCTGTGCCGGTGGCATGTAAAAAGCACCATCCGAACGTGGTCAATGCCAGGTCTGTCTAACTGGCTCCCGTGCCAGTGGCACATAAAAAGGCACCCACTACACTCTTGGAGTGGTTGGCATTAGGAAGGGCATCCAGCTGTAGAAACATTATCACATCAGATTGGAGCCTGGTGCTGCTGCTGGCTCTCCAGACCTCAGTCAAACCGTCCAACCTATGCTAGCATGGAAAGCGGACATTAAACGATGATGATGATACAGTATCAGTTTTATCATCTGCATAAGAGTGTCATACATGTTTTCCACTTTGATACAAGACCATCAGTTTTGAGGGAAGGTGGTTAGTCAATTTAATCAACCCTAGTTCATGAGTAGTTACTTAGCTTTATCGACCTGGAAAGAATGGAAGGCAAAGTTGCTGTTAATGGGATTTGATCTCAGACTATAAAGAGCTAGAATAAATACTGTAAAGCATATTTTGTCTGACTTTCTAATGATTCTGCCAATCCCTTCATATATATGTAATATTAATAGATTTAAAAAAAAATAACTTTCAGTATAGGAAAAAACTCTGAGCGTTTAAAATCTAAAAGCAAGAGAGAACTGGGGAAGCGGAATGGAAACACCGTTCTCTCTTGTTTCACTGTTTTGCTAGTTTTTAAATAGCTGATACTATCTGTTTGTCATAACACCTGGCAGAAATGTTGCTGTTTTTTGGTGATGGGACAGGATTTTAACTCAGAATGCACAGGGCTGGAATAGATATTCTATCAGACAATCCCGGTAATTTACTGCTCAAGAGTGGTACTTGTTTTATCGACTCCCAAAAGATGGAAGGCAAAGTTGATCTTGGCAGGAGTTGACCTCAGAGTACAGAGTATACGTAACAGCATTTCCCAACCTTATCACACTTGGGGCAATATTTGAAATTCATTTTATGTCTCAAGGAACTCCTACATAAAAATCATTATATATCGATGTAAATATTCTTCTGTCAAAGTTAAATTTCATGATTGATTGAACAAATCATAAAACTGGCTTTGAATGGTTTGACAGTGATAATTCTATCAAACATCACAAAGAACATCTTTCTTAGATGTTCTTTGTGATGTTTGATGTCTGAACCAAGATCTTGTTTTGAGCTAATTCCTCCACAATTACCTATTAGAAGGTTACTTTTCAGCTATGGTCCCCTTACTACCAACAGATGCTTGCATTTTGAATATAAAGTGTGTATTATAAAATTAAACACAAAAATGACTTTAAAATATATCTACATATAACTATCACTATTTCTCACAGAAGCCCTTGTGACCTCTAATAAAGCCCAAGGGTTCTGGGGAAATCTTAGTTGGAAACACTGATACAGAAGGGTGCAAATATTTATTAACTGTTCATTAGTGCAGATTGTGAAATCTAGATATTTCTTATTTATCCAACTTTCTGTAGCGCCAAGTGAAATCTGATAATCATCGTTGCCCAAACCTAGGAGGACACTAATCACAAGCAAGAACTCACTCAAACTGATAATCTGTTCATTTTACTCCTTTCCAGCCTCCAAATATCCTATGTTTTGCTACCATGCATTATCTGGCTTCGCACACGGGTATCATGCAATTTACCCTTTGCTCAAAGTTAGAACTTGTTTGTTACAAACAGTCAACAGTACCCTGTCCTACTCCACAGTAAATAGGTCATCTCAGTAACAAAAACTTTCACCTGTTTTTATGGAACCTTCCAATCATTTGCCAATTTATTTCACAACCACTCTCGTGCTTAACTACTTTTGTGTTCTTACCAGTCCTTATTCTTTCCATGTCTGCCTCTAATTCAGTTACAATATTTGTACAGCCAAGGTTTGCACTGGGTACACAGCATAGAATTTCTGTCCTTTTTCTGCATATCAAGCACAACCATTTCCCTGATAGTAATAGAGTCCTGTCTTCTTTTCAGTTGGCTAAAACTTATTGTTGTTAGATTTACTTCAAGAACTTATGATTCTAGGCTTTGTTTCTGCATTTCAAATTTTTTTCTAAACTTTTGGTAAATCAAGTGATGAGAACTAGGTCAATAGCATTCAGGAGTTTGTATGTACAACCAGCCTTAAACTTCCATTTTGGCTGAGAGAATTACAACAAACTGTGTTAAAAGAAAATTTAGTTTAAGGAAGTAAGAGAATCTCAAAGAAACCCTGCAACCACCATCAAGGTGTGAAATGTTTAACCATTAAATAAGTCTCCTTTATATGGCAATGCTCCAACATGATGTTAGCCATGTTTAAAACAGAGTAATTAATGAACACCAAGCTTTAGTTTTTCAGTCTTTTGTTGTCTCTTTTATATTTTCTACCAAGGTCAAGCCCATGCAGAAATATCACCTTAACAGTTGCCTATTCTGTATTTTTTGTTGCCTTTCCTGCATATCCAGTCATTTTGCTGGGTTTACAGAGTATTCCTAGTTGATAGATTAATGAATTGATAGAGGCGACTCTACTTTAGGTGTAGCATTTTGGTTATTCCTGTTATGTTAGAAATATATTTAAATATTTTATCAAAAATTCTTGGGGTCAACTTTAGGCCTGTTTAATAAACTTTACAGGTGAAAGTGGTACAATTTTCTGTGTATTTAGGCCCTCAATTCTTGATGGAGTCATATGGCACTGTCATGACATATGGCATGTCTGGGAACATATTGAGAACTACTAGAGATCATCTTTTACCAGGTCTGAATATAGCTGAATTTTTTTTCCAGTAAGAGATAGAGGAATGATATTTATCGATCTCCAAAAGGATGAAAAGCAAAGTAGACTCACAGTGTAGAGAGTTAAAATATATAATGTCAGGCAATGTATCTACTGTTTTAGTGACTTGGCCAATTCACCACCTTAATTGGAATTGTTGCCACCCTGATACAAGAGTTTAAGGAAACAAGTGCTGAGATATGACTGGTACTCCCAATCCTCTTCTGTTTTTCTCTCTCCTATGCCAAAGTTTGTAACAAGAATTTTCAAAAGATTATAGACATAATAGCCTGAATAGTTTTAATGGCTGTCTAGCTTGTACCCGTGATTACCACCAACTATACAACTGCACTGCAGATATTATGGGGTAATTATGATGATGATACCAGTAACAAAGGTCTGTGTGTGTGTGTGTGTGTGTGTGTGTGTGTACATATGCACATCTGTGTTTGTTGAGGCCCAGAGTATCTGAGGTGTGTAGATCAGCTTGGAAAAGTGATTCCTGGAATGATGATGATGATGTGAATTTGGTACATTCTTGAAGTTATATACACACATGCTAACTCACACCACACAGAAAACACTCTCTAAAAATGTTTTGGTTGTTTCTGATTTCATAAATATCATCCTTTTACTTTGTGGGTGAGTGTATGAGTGTCTCGTTTATGTGTATACATGAAATTTCAGTATATGTATAGTATTTGGAAATGTGTGTCTCTTTATATACGTAGGATATACACACATACATACGAGTGTCTGTGTTGCAGGTGTGTGTATTTATGTGTATTTACTTCTGTTTATACTAGGAAAATCAGAAGGCTTCTACACATATGTCTGCCTGTGTGTATATACCAGGCTGCTTTGTTATGCATGCACAAGCCAACTACATGCATACTCACATATATTCACACACTTTTTCATTCACTCACTCACTCACACACACACCTACACACAAGAGTGTGTGCAAATATGCGTATACAAATTATAATGTATGTGTGCGTACATTCAGGTGAGCCTATGTTTGTATTTGCTCCAATGTGTTGTGTTCCCCACCCCAAATCAACCGCTCACCAAATCCTTATATGGCAATATGACAGATCTGAATAGATTTCCGACATGTTAGGTTGTCTGGAACACACTTTGGCATCCATCATTGCTCTGTGGATGTTGTATATACATTAAGATATATATATATATATATATATATATATATATATATATATATATATATATATATATATATATATATATATGTATGTATATACATCAATATGTATCTCGTATTTTACATGAGATGGGTGTATAGTTGGTAAAATCTATACTACATTTTTGGTATGTAGTATATCATATGTATAATGTGGGATGCAGATTATGTGTTTTGTATCAATACATGTATGTGTATGCGTATAAATGTGTGTAGAAATTTTCTTTGAATTTTTGTGATGTGGAATTATTATTATACACTAACTAATATATTAAGGCTAATGTCAACTTGATTCTTATAATCGCAGTGTTTTGGCCATTGCATTCTCTGACCTTCTTCAGATGCCTGCCATATTCAGTAATATTCTTGGAATTTGAAATTAAACTTTTATTTAGCTCACTGGAGAAGATTGTTCTCATTCTGTTGTCCACACCAGGGGTAATGTCTAATGTACTTGTGTGGCAGCTAGTTCATTATGCTTGAACTAAGGTGTATGTAAATTGACTGACCAAAGGACCAAACTCACACCTACTCGCTAATATAAGCCAATAAAGGTTTTTGACTGTAATATAGTGATTAGACAAGGGTTCCATCCCTGGATTGTTTGCACTATATATACTCTGATTGAAGCCCACATTGCCACTTCAGTAGCAATCTTGCTTGTAATGTACTGAGAATATTTACCATAGGTGCAGATAGCCGTAACTCTCTGGGGACCCACAGAGCCGTATTCTCTGCTGGTGGAGTCTTGGTTCTGCCATGCTGATGTATGGTTGGTTACCATGAGAGTTGATCTTTAAAAAAGGGGACACAAAAGGTGATAGTATTTGGTGTGTCATAAATAGATATACAGATAAGCATTACCAGTATACGATTTATAAAATATGTGAGTTCATGTGTCTACATATGTATGCATGTTTGTACATGCACATGATTGTAAGTATATAAATGTCTGTGTGTGTCATTCCTTGGGCAAGTGTCTTCTTGTGCTCGTACCAACACTGTTTGAGCAAAATTAGTGATGCTTGTATATGTTTCCTGTAGACAATATATCACATAGTGCAGCAGTTTTGTTGGTTTCAATATTTGAAGACTAGAAGAACGAAACCTCCTTACTTGAAAAATGAATAAGAGTTGGCAACCGGAACGATATCTGTAAAGTACTTCCACACAAGATATTATTACTGAATTCATGTCAGAATAGAAAAAGCACATAAAAAGAATGGTGGATGTATGTATGGATTCATGGATAGATGTGTGTGCCTATATGTATGAATGTATATTTTTCTGTGACTGTTTGTGTATGTAGTATGTACATGTAAGCACATATATGTAACATGTATATGCAGTGTGTTCACACATGCATGAGTGTGTGTGTGTGCATATATATATATATATATATAAAATAGTCTGTGTACATGTATGTATGTCTTTATCTATATATACATTTATGTACATATGTATATGCAATATATGTGTATGCATCATTTAACATCCATGCTCCAGGCTACTAGTGGTTTTATGCTAGGTGTTGAAATTAAAGTATGAAAGAAGTGACAGAAACAGGTTTCTTGGTGTTAAGATGTATGGTTACCACTATATATATATATGTGTGAGTGTGTGTATCTATCTATATATATATGTTTGTATATGTATATATGTGTATAACATCCACTTTCCATGCTGGCATGGGTTGGACAGTTTGAGAATTGGTAAGCTGGGAGGCTGCACCAGGTTCCAGTCTGATTTGGCAAGGTTTCTACAGTTGGATGCCCTTCCTAACGCTTTTTACCTACCACAGTCAGGGGGCTCTGGCATTGGCTACACTCAAATGGTACTTTTTATGTCCCACCGGCATGGGTGCCAGCCAGATGGCACTGGCATCAGCCATGCTCATATGTATATGTATGTATGTGTGTGTAACATCTATGTATACATATATGTATATATACACATGTGTATACATACAAGTACAGATACATAAGTATATATATATATATATATATATATATATATGTCGGTGTGCATGTATTACATATATATATCATCATCATTTAATGTGTTTTCCAAGCTGGCATGAGTTGGACAGTTTGACAGGAGCTGGTAAGGCTGGGGTTCACACCAGGTGCCATTGTCTATTCTGGCATGGTTTCTGAGTGGGTGTCCTTAACACCAACCATTATTACAGAGTGTACTGGGTGCTTATTACATGGCATCAGCACCGGTATTATATATATAATATACACATACATATATATAATATATACATACACACTGATACACACACACACACAGAGGCATACATATTATGTAATAGGTATAAATGTATGTTTGTGCATATGTAATATGAATGTACATATACAAATATATGTTTACACCTGTCCAAGTCTTTCAATTCTCTAATCTAGGTAATACTTTATATGAACCTTTTATTCCTATGCGCACGTACATAGAAACACACACTTCAAAAAGAGACGTGCATGCATTGACACATCACATGTAGAAATACACTCACATACACAAACACAGGTACATACACACAAACACAAATACACTCACACAAACAGACACACACACACAAGT
>NC_068986.1:114663895-114665021 GCF_001194135.2 Octopus bimaculoides
CATATATATAATATATACATACACACTGATACACACACACACACAGAGGCATACATATTATGTAATAGGTATAAATGTATGTTTGTGCATATGTAATATGAATGTACATATACAAATATATGTTTACACCTGTCCAAGTCTTTCAATTCTCTAATCTAGGTAATACTTTATATGAACCTTTTATTCCTATGCGCACGTACATAGAAACACACACTTCAAAAAGAGACGTGCATGCATTGACACATCACATGTAGAAATACACTCACATACACAAACACAGGTACATACACACAAACACAAATACACTCACACAAACAGACACACACACACAAGTATGAACATGTGTGCGTGTGTGTGTCATTACATGTATCTCCTGATATTTATTTTTCTAATGGTAACTGTGTTGTTGCTGCTACCAACACCACTAACTTCATCTCTTCACATGCCACCCTGTTGTTTTTGTTGTTGCTACTGCTATCCTACCCCACCCTACACTGCACTGCTGCCACCCTGTTCCTTTGACTTCACTTATTCTATATATCCCATCCACTGTTCTCTTAACAAGCTATTGATTGGGTTTCTCTGTAATAGAGGGCAGAAGCGGGGTGGAGGAGAGATAGTACTGTAACTCAGGGTGGAGAAAAGAGTGAGAGACAGTGAGAGTGTGTATATGTATGTGAAGCTCTGAGTGTAAGAGATTGTGTGCAGAGTACAAGACTGAAATATGGAAGGGATTGTGTATGTAACTCAGGGTAGATGGATGTGTATGTAGGGGAGGTTAGTGTGAGCATGTGTGTGTCTGTGTAGCTCCAAGTTGGCAGGGAGAGAAAATGAAATATGTTGCAGGAGAGAGAGATGCTGTGTAGAGTATGGGTTCTGTGTATGTGTAAAGCACGACATGTTATATGAGTGTGTGTAGTATGCCACATGCTATGTCTGTGTAATCATGAGATGCAGTGTGTGTGTGTGTGTGTGTGTGTGTGTGTGTGTGTGCAGTATGGGTGTAAAATATGGTTTTCTTCACTTTAAAAATTATGTAATATAGTGGAGAGAGAATGTGTATGTACATAAGTCACTAACCCATGCCAGGATGGAAGACAGACGTTAAATGATGATTATATATATA
>NC_068986.1:114665106-114676711 GCF_001194135.2 Octopus bimaculoides
ATATATATATAAATAAATATATGTATGCATATAATGTAGTATATATGTGTTGTGAACAACAGGTTAGAATGTATGTGTAGCACAATTGGGGAAGTGTGGATGAGTATATATATATATATATATATATGTGGATGCATGCACCTGTGATACTGAGTGCATGTGTGTATATGTGACAAGTGAGCGAGTGTGTGTGTTAACTAACACAGCACAATTGTGTACAGTACTCCATAGAAGGTTGGTTAGTGCAACATCATATATTCCAGTGCAACAGACCTGCATTGGTTAGAAGTAGAGACAATAATATTGGGGAGGGGGTGCAGAGGTTGTCTCTATCCCCATCTTACCTGCAACCCCCCCTCCAACTGTCTACACCTACCTTCTATCCCACTCTCTTTCCTCCCTATCTTCTCTCAACTGATCACTCATAAACACACACACACACACACAACCACCCACATGTCACTACTCTTACTCTCTCTAACCTCTGTACTCCCCCCTCTATTCACATCCAACTCCATCCCACCACAGCACCATCTCTATTAATATTCCCCACCATCCACCTGTACATAACAAACTGTTCGTTAGGTAAGACTGAAATCAATAACAGTGAAACTTGTGTTCTTGATGTGGGTTCCTCTCTGCTAGCATGGGGTTGGAGTAGAGGATGGTGGCAGATGATGTCGGTGATGATAATGGTGGTGGTGGTGGTAATGATGATGGTAATGATCATAGTGATACTCATGATAATCGTGCTTATCATCACCATCGTCATTGCAATCATCTTCACCATAACTATCATCATAATCAATCATCTCCATTAATACTACCACCATCATCAACACAACTATTGCCCACTTCGACACCACTCTCATTAGCACCATCATCAGTTTTACTACTAAAAGATAAAACTCTCCAGAGGAGGGCTAGGAAAAAAGTTTAAACATTTTTTGCAAAGAATGCGGTACAAACTAATACAAATAATTCTAAAGACCCAGTGTTCAGCAACACTGGTAGTGTTAATAATTCTGAGGTCAACAACACTGCATAATATATACATACATTGAGGATATATATATATACGAGTGTGAGTGTCCTCTCTCAACTATGTGGTTTCAGGTTCAATCTCATTGTACAGTACTTGAACAAGTGTCTTCTACCATATTTTTAGGTTTGCCAGAGGCTGTGTCCCTGCATAGCCATAGTCCAGTCTCTAAAACCTGCAAAATACACACACACACACACAATGGTTATATATGCATGTGTGGGAGTGTACATACACAAATGTATGCACATATTTACACTGATATAATTTGCACATATGCACAAAAGTATGTATACATGCCATTATATAGATATATACACACACATACACATGTACCCCTCCACATACAGAATAGTACAAGTATGTTATGTACAGTTTAACAATGCAAATATTGAACAGATGTTAGTACTACACTGTTGCATCCAAAGCTGCACACACATGCACACAAACATAGCAAACACAAGGGCCAATGGCAACATCTTTAGATAACAGAAATAGCAGCTAACTCTCCCTCAACTCTCTGCACCATCACAATAAACAAAAAAAAAAAAATTGTTTATATAATGTCTGAAAAAAGTGTGGTCATGGTTGGATTGCCTTTGATAGATCTGCTGGAACAGAGTTCACCTAGGGCCAAACAAGTACAACAAGCATGTTGTTGTTGGCACTCCGTCGCTTACGACGTCAAGGGTTCCAGTTGATCCGATCAATGGAACAGCCTGCTTGTGAAATTAACGTGCAAGTGGCTGAGCACTCCACAGACACATGTACTCTTAACGTAGTTCTCGGGGATATTCAGCATGACACAGTGTGACAAGGCTGGCCCTTTGAATTACAGGCACAGCAGAAGCAGGAAGTAAGAGTGAGAGAAAGTTGTGGTGGAAGAGTACAGCAGGGTTCGCCACCATCCCCTGCCAGAGCCTCATAGAGCTTTTAGGTATTTTTGCTCAATAAACATTCACAACGCCCCGGTCTGGGAATCGAAACCGTGATCCTATGACCGCAAGTCCGCTGCCCTAACCACTGGGCCATTGCGCCTCCACGCAATAAGCATGTGAGATTATGCTATTTAGTATTGTATTGTTGCATCATCAAGCAGCTATACACAAGGGCACCTGTTTTTTAATCACTTGATCAGCAAGAGATAGCAACAAAATTGCTGACATCATTCTCTGATGCCTTAGAAAAAGAAAAGCACATTGTCTTGTGTGCCAGTGGCACATAAAACACACCCAGCATGTTCTGTAAAGTGGTTGGCATTAGGAAGGACATCCAGCCATAGAAACCATGCCAAAACAGAGAATTGTAGTCTGGACAGCTCTCTGGCTGGACAGCTCCTGCCAAATGTCTAACCCAAGCCAGCATAGAAAACAGACTTTAAATAATGATGTGCATGCTGAAAAAAAATGTGATGGCCATGGTTGAAATGTCTTTGAGCATAGATATGCTCAATTAGGACACACCTTGGGCTAAATAACAACATAGACCTTTAATACTATATGTATATAGTACTATGCAGTACAACCATCACAGTACATATCCACACAGACAATACTATAGAAGCATAGTATTGTACTGTACTATCACCATCAATTGATTCTCTCTCTCTCTCTGATACACATATTGTTATGGCTATTTGAGACAAATGAAGGAGCCTACAGAGTTATTGAATGGGCTGAAAATAGCAGTCAAATCTTCCAAGTCACGTATTTCTTAGGAAAGATTCTTGGATAATGTGATCCTAAGCTCTCTGCGCACAGGAAAAAGACAGGATGGTTACCACTATAATGTCTTTGGTCTGCATGATTAAAATTACCCAGGTACTAAACAACAATGACTACTATAGGTATTTAATGTGAGTTCCACATAGGCGCTTGTGATTAATTCTTCCTCTTCCTCCCATACGATGTTACACTCCCAATGCCAGGTCCTAAAACAGCTTTCTCCTGTCCGTTGTTACCGGAGCATCTCCCTCCCAGCCCATGTTTTTCTTCAATCTTCGCAGTCTTCAAACTTTGAAAGCCATAACCACAACCCCTAATTCCTATATTTATTATACTGCAGTTAGGGAACAACAATGTTGTTGGATACAGGTTTTCAATGAACCATTAGTTCACTGCATGGGATTGAACCTGAAATATGACTGACTGTAAAGCAAACTACTTAACTGCTCAGCTATGTTGGTATCTAGGCAAACTATTTCATAAAAAACAAAAAAATATGTTTACTTGGTGCAAGATGTCTATGCATGTGTTATGAATTTAGTTTTGACTCTAGTTTCAATTTTGAGCACTGTTTATTAGTAAATATTCTAACCTTACAATCCCTTTCAAATAACTCCAAAATTGACACACATATATACACATACATATATAGAAATAGATATGTAAGAGATAGACAAGGGATAATGTATTATACATTCAGGATTGAGTATGAGCATATGTACATTATACCCAGGTGTGTCTGTGTAGATGCTTTTCGTGTACCTGTTTGTATGTGTACCCAACAACATCCTCTTTCAATAAACAAATACCCTACTACTTTGTTAAGTCTGCCTTTCCTTCCCTTCCCACACCATTCTAATAAATTTATTGTTCCAGCACTTCCTGTAACCATAATGTTTCTTTTGCTTTCCTATCTTATGCCTCTCTGCTATTTTGTTTTCCTGCTGTTCTTGTTCAGCAGACTGCCCCATCACACCACCACCTCTACCTGAGTGAAGGTATCTCTGATGTTGTATGTAGGTTAATGGGATTTGATATATGTTACTGTCAGGTGATGTAGTGTTTTATTGCTTGTCTGTTTGTCCTTGGTCAGCCAAAATTTCAGCCATGTGTATTTATTTAGACATAGTATACCTAGGGGTATATTAGCCAATATGTAATATGAAGAAGGCGGGGCCCCTTTTTGGCTTGTAGTGCACTATAATTATGGCTTTAAAAAAAAAAATTTTGCTGTTTAGCTCTAGGTCAATCATGATACATATAGTGGGCCTATGATGAAATTTTTTTTCCAGCCCAAACCATCTCTTCAATTATTTAGATAGTAAATCTAGGATCACCTTATACAATGTTATTTTCTTTTATAGTGTGGGTTGAGGGAGATTCAGCTGTTATTTTTAGCATGTCAAGCAACCATGTATAAGTTCCCTCAGACATTTAGTTTTGAATCTCACTTAATGGTAACTCACATTTTTATTGCTGTTGAGACTGGCATGACCATCACATGCATCAATGCCGTATATATATGGGGACCCCTCAGCTTTATTCAGCTTTATTCAGTATTTAATACTCTTAAGAGAGCCTTGCAAATCAAGCAATGGTGGCGTCTTAATATTCCTTCGAAATTATTTCAATATTCCTGTTTGATGTTATCTCCCTTATTCTCTCTCCATTGTGTATCTTTAAACCAATCATAAACTTCTAGATGGATGAAACAGCAGCCAAATCACTTCCATATGTGTTTTAAATATGGAAAAGACACACTAGATGGTCATAGCTGGAATGCATTTGAACATAAAAGTTTGCTGAATCTAGCTAAATCTGAGCTAAATAGTAATAATAAAAGATACATTGAATCATGTAGTCCTTGAAACATTATGACTAAACAATGAGATGGTCATGATAAGAACTTTGATAATAGAGCTCCTTGATGAGAGCTGGCCTGGGATTATACAACAGCATGTGTTTCTGAATCATTGAGATATGGGGACATTGAGATATCATGTTCTACTCTTTCTACATTGGGGTGGAACATAATATAATTTCTCTATACATTTGGGAAGTTAGAATTTAGTGATCATTCAGTTGATTGCATCTGTGTGGGTAGTGTGTGTATGCATACACACATGTATTTAACTTCCATATAGATGTTATTTTCATGCTAATTACAAAATTTATAACCATTTTTGGAAAAATTAACTATAAAAATGTTACAAACTTTCAAAGGACATTTTAAAAAATTTCATCCACAAATGGCTACTCCCTTGTTTCTACCATGAGTATTTCAGTTGTTAAGCTACCTACTTATTGGATTATAATAGAAGTGGCTTAGTATTCTACATGTATATCCATTATGGAATCCACAGTTGAATCAGCAAGGCTGAATTACATATGCAGTCCATTTATCAGGCTTCCACAAAGTTTCCGCCTCAGTTTCATGCAGTTTTGGTCAATCTATGGTATGTTAGAAGTTACATGTGCATGAAGTCACATGGGGAAATCAAGGACTTCTTTAAAATACATGATTATGCCACAATAGACAATCATTGTTTCAATATCTACTTTTTTTATGCTTGCATGGGCCCCACAGAAATTATGATCTTGAAGAGAGAAAGACTCTGACAAGTTTAAATCCCCCAAGACATATTCATGAAGCTGTCGCCATGATTTCACCAGGAGTTAAAGAGCCCAACGAAAGGGATGACTAAATTATATAAACACATCATACACACCCATAGACACTGATATGTTGAGGGTGTTTACCCTCAGAAAATATATATTTTTTTAAAATTTATATTTACTTATCTGTAATAGTAAACGTTACCTTAAACTACCATTGTCATAATGACCACCATCACCCCACTCAATAGCAACATAAACACCTACTTATTACTCTAACCTTGAAATCACCCACACCTGCTATTTCTCTCTTTTATTTCCGGTTTCTTCAGACATACACACACACACACTTACCTGTCCACGACACCATGACCACTCGACTATGATCGGTGTCAATGTCCTAATCAGTTCAACTATTCTGTTATTGACAATCAGTTACCATCACCATCATCACTCTTAACACAGTCAACGCAAATAGATCATCCATAACTACCATCTTGATCCACTCCTCACTACTACAACTACAAGTAGTGGTTAGAATAGTTAGAATAGACACAAGGACGGCATCCCTACGTGGTCGCTTGACATGCTATATATTGCAGCCATATCTGCAGCAAATCACTCTTGATAGTTTTAAACAAGGATATATTGAACAATGCATTCCATAGTATATAAAAAGTATGCGATTTAAAATTTTTTTTAATGGTTTCAGTCATGGAACTGTGGTCATGTTAGGGCACCGCCATTCTGAGATTTCTTTGACCATATATTTCTTGATTCAAGGTTGACTTAGGGCATACCAACGAAGAAGTCTTGCTAGTAATAGCAGGTACAACTATCTCAAAGAGCACCGAACTCTTTCATGAAAAGAATACATGGCATAATGTATAGTGAATGAAAAAGGATGGATGGTCATAACTAGAATGCCTTTGACCACAGGCTTACTTGTTCAGGATTGACTTGCAGTTAAATATTCACAACAGCTACAATTACTACCATAAACAACCACTACTATTTTGTTCGTACATATTACTACGACTACTATCATCACAACAACCAGAACTTGAAAACAAAAATATTTTCAAGGAGTGTTAATGGGGCTGTTTTCTAATCTCCCTAACCTACATGCTGACCACTGGTCGTCTCTTCTCCACCCCTAACACACCCCAGCCACTGTTCATCTCTGCTACCGCCAAGACTGACCCCACTCCCAGCCCCAGCCAAAAGCTATTCTAACCTCATCTATTCTACAAAAACAATTTATTCATCTTTCACCCCTCACTACACTACCATTCAGTCCAGTTTTTGACCAATAGAATTAAAGGTCCAGTTGGCTGATTAGGAATAATCTTACTTATATTTTTAGGTGTGGCCCCTTCCCTTGCCCCCATATATCACATGGTACAATCCCGTAGCCTTTTCATTCCGACCAAATACTTCTAACTAGTTGCTTTATCCATCCAACTATTTTGTTTTTTTTCCTCTTTTTCTCTCCATATATTTTGTAGAAAACGTGAAGATTTATATACATATATTTTTTAAGTTGAAACTAAAATATCGAGAACTGAGGAGGCTTTCAAACACATTCTGATATTATCGACAATTCGGTATCCTGTGATAAAAAAAAAGCCAGGTTGATGGAGACCATTAATAAGGAACCCAACCACCACACGAGTGCTGAAGCTACTTCTAGTGGAACCCAAACTTTACCACAAGGTGTGGGCCAGCCGGCTTTACCAACACTCAGACATAACATTCAAGAAGTAACAAGGGATAGAATGCCAGATTCTTTCCCATTCAGAGTCCGAGACGAGAAGAATAATTCGCAACCAATTGTTGTTACGCAGGTACAATCCCAGTTACCATTAAATACCATGCTAGGGTATCATGAGCCAAGGCCAAGTGGTTACACGTCTAACGTAATGCTACCTCCTCCGCCATCTCCACTTCCATCACAGTCGCCCCAAACAACGACGACTCCATCAGCAAGTGCTGTTCCTCTTCCACTTCCCGTTAGCATGGATAGCAACGTTTTACGCATGAGAACTGACCCTACGAGACGAGTTAACTTCCATCAGAACCCGTTGTTCGTAACTCCGAATTACGAAACTACATATGGAGCCGTCCCAGCACCAGTTTCGCTCTACCCTCGCTTACCAATCTCGGACGATAACGCAGGAATGACTTTCGGATTTCCCCGACCTGTTCAGATGATGCAACCGCCTCCTCTGATGTTGGGCAACGACTATCCTCTCCCAAGCCCTCTCATCGACAATAAGCCCTATCTCGTTCCTACTCCGATGCCGGAACTACCCCACGAACTCCACCCTACTGCTGGTGGCGGCGCTATTCTATCTAGCCCTATACTGAGTTTACCTTCTAACCCCTCCCCTATTGCCACATCTCCATCATTACATCAGCATGCTGTAAGTTGAAAGTTTACCTGTCTTTCTAACAGATTATATTAATACTTGCTACTCATTTTTTTTCTAAATTTTTCTTTTCTTCATAACCCTTTTTGCATGGGTTGATCCCGTTGTATCCAGTTTCTTATTAACCCACTTCTTGTTGATTTCATTGTTTTGTTAAGAATGAATGAATAATGAGGCCAATATGAACTCTCAACATTGGCATAAGACTATGTATGAAATATGTGTTCGTCTCTATTGCTATATAACCAGTAAAATCATTTAGTTTTAATTCATTAGGAATATTTTACCAGCATTTCTGTCGAGCAGTTTTTAAAAAAAAAATTATTTCATTGTTCACGGCAAAACAACTCCAGACTTTCTTACACGCCATACACACATATAATGTATTTGCGTTCATTCTTGAATTGTATTTAATTCAAACAGCCATGTGTGTCACAACATATATGCCATATATTTATACTCCACTGACAAAAAATCGGGAAGCATGAAACTAGAGAAGCAAGGAGAATCTCAGTTTAAATAAATATATGCATGAACTTCATATCACATGTAATATTATCTTACACTCTTGCTTAGAAACACATAATATATAACGTGCACTCACATGTGGGTTGACATGGAATATATATGCCGTGTGTGTTTACTCGTGCGGATAATGTTATCAATACCCTCTAGTTAAGTCGTCAATTACAATTTCCCACTAATTAATAGTTTTTACCTCATTGATTATCACAACCTTACCATATATGGCAGTACTATTAATTGCACCACCACCACCACCACCACTACTACTCAAACCACCATACACACCAAGCTTCTCTCTCCAACAACAATCTATGGCTTATTTAAATTCTTTCTTCTCAGATCTAGTTCCAGTGTGTTTTATAGTTTTTAATCAATAAACAAATTTGGCATATTATTTTTATTGCTGTTATCATTGAAATCATTATTATTGATGTTAGAAATCATTATTATGGTAATTATTATTGTCATTATTATTATTACTATTAATAGTAGTAGTATATTGATCATCAGCTGTTATACCCAGTGGAACAATAATCAGATTAAAAAGAAACGCACTCTTTAATGTGTGTTATTGATTTCTAAGTTAGATATAAGGCTGTAGATATTAGGGAAAGGTAACAGTCACTTATATAATAATAAACTATTAGGTACACGACTGGTACATTTTTATTTCTCTCGGCATCTTTGTACAGAACTGTGCCTCTCACCACTCGATTTTGCTTCTGGCGATCTTTCGGTATGAGTCCTAAATATCGGCCTTTTCCGTAAAAAGTGTCTTCGGCAATCTTTACCAAAGTTCGGCCTTGCTTCTTTATACAATACGCATTTTCCAGTGAAATTTCTTTGCAATACATTTTAGATAATGTAGATAACGATTATATGAAGGAAAAAAATTAAAACCTTTTTTTAAATATCCCCACTCCGACTTTCCATCCTTCGTTAAATGCATATTTGTTATGAATTTTTCCGAGATAGGTTTTCGGGGGTGTAGATTATGATTATCCTGATAAAATTTTGGTGGGGGAACATGGAATTTTGAATAGTTTCATCCCCACCAACCCGGAAATGAACAAATATTCATTGTTTGTGTTGTAACTTGAATCACTCGCCACCTTTTTTGTTTTGCTCAGAGAAATTCACTGAAATAAATTTTTCGTGCAATGCTAAACAATTTGATTATTCAATTCATATTACATAATAAAGCTGGCAAAGTTTTCAGTAAAAAATACAGTTATTGAAGTCGGAGGAATTAGCCGAAACGTCTCCGTACCTATATCATTAAAAAAAACAAAAAAAAAACATGCATTTTAAAGAAAGATGAGGAAATAGACCAGCGGTGGAACAGACTTCAGTAATTATACCCTTCTCAAAATTACCAATACCCGACGCCACGGCTTCTCGAAGGAATAATGTTCGACCTTCATCTCCAAATTTAAAGCGCAAGGCAATGTTAGGAAGATTCTTTTTTATTCTCTACTGAAGTGTTACTGTCTGAAGAAACCGAAGAGACGGCACCAGTCTCAATCAATTGTTAGAATTATTAAGTAATTATGAATAACGGAAACGGTTGATATAAGCGGAGTTCCTCAGTTTTTCTTCGTCCGCCAAGAAGCAGACGATACTTTTGCAGTGACAAAGAATACAAGAAATACTTGTGTTTTAATGTCTCAGTTAGTCTTACTTTTGAACAGAATATGCACATTTTCCAATTATTAAGAAATAATTATTAAGAAACAAAAATTTCCATCGACTCACCTTATTTAAATTAATCTTCCTTGTAGTTTAGATTAAATCGATCCAGTACTTAACTCAGCCAAGCTCGGATTAGGCACTGCACCCCACACACCTCAAGGGAAATCTTTTATACATTAAAAATTTTTTTTTATTTATTATCACTGATATTATTTTTTGTAGTATTCCTGTTTCAAATAACGGAAATTACAATCGATTCTGAAAAAAATTCTCTTTCGAAATTTCAATTTTTTTCTATTTACCCCCTCCCTCCCTTCTTTACTCCTCTAACTTTTTCATTTCCTATGAGGTATGAGGCATCTTAATCCAAAATACAGACCATGGCTGGTTGATTTTATTTATTTATTGTTTTCGATCTTGAAAGAATGAAAGTTTAAGTGGACATCGGCGACACGAAGATTCATGCATTACAACTAAATATACTACATGAAATTTTGTCCGTCGCTCATCAAATCCCTTCTTTTAACATTAATGATTTCATTATTTTGGTATATATTGGTAGAATGATATCCCCAATACGTTTCTATCAGCCTCTTAAACATGATCGATATAATAACTAGGTCATGTTTTTTTTAACAGGAGATGTACCATCAATAAATAATAAAATAGTGGATGGAAATGGTCACACTTTTCCTTATATCCTGTTTCATTTAATTACTACAAATAAAGAAATGTAATATTATTTAATTGAATAATATTACATCACTTAAATAGAAATTTTACAACACAATATATATTAAAATAACTACCATTTTATTCAATATCTTTAAATGAGAATGCAGACGTAGTCAAGGAATTGAGTGATTCTTCTTCCCCACGCCATTTTTCCTTTGTGTTTCAGATAACGGTGATTACGATTCTGAAAAAAATTAATTTTTACATTTTGCTCCCATCATCTAATCTCTTGCCCTTTTTCTTATTCATGGGGTGGTAATAGTTCTTCCAAAATTCCATCCAAAAAACATTAAGCTAGTTATTGAAATATTCTTGTGACATTTTTTTCTCGAATTCGATAAAATGTTTTATACACACGCAGTGACATTTAGTTCTGGGGCGCCCATCACGACGCAGATTCGCAGATTTATAATCATAGGCATTACAGCCGGCACCATTCCGTCTTTTTTGGTGATATGTAGGACTCCTTTGGGGACTAATGCAGAATCGCACCTCTCCTTGAAAAATGCATTTTTTTAAAGAAATTTTTATGATTCCTACGTTTTAGATGTTGGAGATTACGAATATGCAAAAAACAACTTCTTTTAAATCCACCCCCACCTCCATTTAAAATTTTGAACTTTTTCGAAACTTTTTTTAAAACCCACCTTTTCCAAATTTAAAATCCCCACCTCAACATTCTCTTTCCCCAAATTTAAAATTTTTCAAATTTCACCCCACCTGAGATAGAGATTATAGAGAGATAGATATACTGAGATAGATATATTGAGATAGATAGATATGAATAAACGGATAGGGATAAATAGACAGACAAATAAATGGATGAAAAAGTTTAAAAT
>NC_068986.1:114676929-114689844 GCF_001194135.2 Octopus bimaculoides
ATTTTTCTACGTATTTCGAAAAAAAAAAGAAAATTACTGAAAAAAGGGAAAATTGAAGAATTGGGGGAGGGGGAGGGAATTAAAATTTTTTTTGCAGAATCAGAATCTCCGTACTCGAAAGTGGGGGATTCTGTAAAAAAAAAGAAAAAAAAAACGAAAGCGGGTGCGGTCCACATTGTTTACGTCTGCCCATTGTCCAACCAGTTAAACCCCGATAGCGTGATTTGGTTGTTATTTCTAAAAGGTTGTAGAATTTTATCAGTCATCAAACTTTCTGAATGACACGCCAAAAGAAAGAAAAAAAGAATGTCTGCTCCATCCAGGCTAACCTGGAACAACATAATTTACAATAAACACGTTTCTTCAACATGGCCTTGGCGATGATGACGAAAGCAAACTCAAGAATTTATAGGAAATAATTTTTTAAAAAATTGTTACTAAGGTGATAATGTCAAATTTCCTTCAAGTAATTGAATTTTTACTGGTGGCAAATAGTTGACAGTGGCCATGCTGTGACATTGCCTATGGGAAGAAACATGTAATTGATATTCTGGTTGATAATTTACTTCATTAACTATTCATTTCTCATAAAATAAAATTCCTTTGTTTGTTTGTATGTATGTATGTATGTACGTACGTACGTACGTATGTATGTATGTAAAGGAAATCTCTCTCTCTATATATATATTATTATTGAAGGCTGCGAGCTGGCAGAATCGTGAGCACGCTGGACGAAATGCTTAGCAGTATTTCACTCGTTGCTCCGTTCTGAGTTCAAATCCCGCCGAGGTCGACTTTACCATTCATCCTTTTGAGGTCAATAAAATAAGGGTACTATTCAAGAAGAGTGGGCCCGGTGCGCGTCCTCGCGTATTTGCGCATCCGCGCTAGCTAGTCGTGACTAGTCGATCTTACAACGACTATCTAGCGCGAATGCGCAAAACATGTAAGAGGGTTTTTTAAAACAAAGTAAATCATTTTTTTTTTAAACAAAGTAAATAATATTTTGTGCAAAAAAAGTTATTTACTTTGTTTAGAAAAAACTCTCATAGGATCCACTAGGTACGACTAACTAGCGCGGATGCGCGAGTGCGCGCACCGGGACCACTCTTGAATAGTACCAAAATAAGTACCAGTTGAACACTGGAATCGATGTAATCGACTCATCCTCACTTCCCCCCAAGTTGCCCTCGTGGCAAAAATTTGAAATAATTATTATTCATTTAGCGTCCGATTTCCATGCCGTCATGGGTTAGACGGTTTGATTGAGACTGATAAACAGGAGGGCTGTACCAGGCTCCAGTTTGATTTGGCCTAGTTTCTACAGCTGGATGCCCTTTCTAACGCCAACCACTCTAAGAGTTCAATGGTTGCCTTTTACGTGTCTCCTCAAGCACAGCAAATCGCCAAAGGTCTCGATCACTTACCAATCACTTCCATGAGATCCAACATCCGAAGATCATGCTTCATCACCTCGTTCCATGTCTTCCTGGGTCTATTATTTTATTATTGTTATTGTTATTATTATTATTATTATTATTATTATTATTATTATTTGTAGTAGTAGTAGTAGTAGTAGTAGTAAACAGTCTGACAAAACTGCGTTGCGGTTGTTCCCCCTCTCTTCGTTTGTCTTTACGTTCTCGTTCAAATTCCGCTAAGGTCGCCTTTGCTTTTCGTTCCCCCGGGGGTCGATAAAATAAATACCAGATGAACACTGCGATCGATCTAATCGACTTACCCACCGTTCCTTAATTGCTGGCCTTGTGTCAAAATCTGAAATCAATATCAATCAATAACCCCCTCATGTACGTTTGGGTTATCTCTCTTTGGTGCCTTTAATCCCGGGCCTCTTTCAGTTTTGCTGCTCGTCGACGTCATTTTGCGCGAAACATTTTTTACACAAAGGATGTCGGTTTCTTTGGCGGGAGAAAAAAATGTATGTCCTTACTTCATTAAATGGTTTTAACAAAAAATATTAAGACCAACTTTGTTCAATGATTCGTCTGTATTGCTGTTCTCTTACACTGACATTATGCAGTGCTTCAAGCACACTACATCACTAAAGTGCGTGTATATATGTGTTTGTTATATTAAGTATATAAAACTGTGTGTGACTAACGTTCCAAAGTGGAATAAAAAGATTTATTGAAAGGAAGAGGAATAGTTTAATGGCCTGGATAGAATCCTTCCTCAGAAGGAAGAGTGATGCTGCCTAATGGCTTTCTACTTGTTTCCACTAACTTCTCACAGACTATCGCTAGTTCCCTCGTAAAAATAATAGCCCATGAGAAGAAAAAAATTTAAGATGTTGCCAAGTTAGATACTTTTTATCTTATACATTTGTGTGAATTCGTGTATGTATTTGTAAATGTGTTTTCGTATTTGTATGATTATTTGTGTGGATTTGTGCGTGAATGTAACTTGTTTGCTGGTATTTCTATGATCTTGCTCACGTATTTATGTCTTTATATATGTGTATTTGTACATTATTTTCTAATTCTTATCAATTTAATCTCATTAATTACTAAATAATAAAACCAACTTTGTTTAGATGACAGTTATATAACCTCTCTGGTTAATTATTCCTTAATCTGTTTATACTGCTAAACCTAACCAGATTATTAATGCAGTACACTTAAACACGATATCGATACATGTTTGTGTTCATATGAGTAATTTACACCTATGTGTATAACATGTGATTTACTTATTTACATGGATAATTACACCCGTTTGTCTTTACATTGGTTATTGGGGATGTTTGTTTTGTTGACATTAATTTACTCGTTTAAGTTAGTTTACACCTTCATGTGTTTTCATCTACGAGTGCTTGTGTTCTCCTTGCCATGTATTTTGTGAATACTTCGGTTGCCATTTTCATGTCCCCTACACATTCATGTCTTCTTATTTTACTTTATAACGTAGCAATCTGTAGAAGGCACCCTTGCCAGTGACACATAAGTGGTGCCGGTTACACAGAAGAGGCACCCACTACAGTTTTGCAGTGGTTGGCATTAGGAAGAGCATCCAGCTGTAGAAATCCCAAATCAGCCTGGAGCCTGGTACACTTCTCTGGCTTACCAGTTCCAGCCAAACTGTCTAACCCATGCCAGCATGGAAAACAGATGTTAAATGACGATGATGATGATATATGGATATCCTTCCTATCACTCACCCAGCACAAACTTTGTACATTTGATAGTACCACCAACATTAGAATGTTTGTCTGACTGAAAGCTACATAGTTCTCTATTCTGTATCTGTATTTTTTTTTTTTAAGAATTACTTCTCTTGATAGATTGCTTGCACTGTGGCTTGTGGAATACACATCTAAATCATAAGTTTATGTAGTAGGTATTTAGTCTTGCCATACCAATACATCCCTTAGTACTCTTACTCCAGAATGAACCAAAGAACAGTTTGAGTAGTTTCACTCGGTCATTCAGTATCAGCTCATACATGGATTTATTTTTGCTTGTTCCCCAGAGAGACAGACTGAGAATATGACGAGCTTACAACTGCTTGTGAAAAATGCTTATTTATGAGTAACAAGCATAGCCATAAATAGTTGTAAGCTACTCTCTCATCATTATGACTGATTTGCTGGTAATGATTTGTGAAACTTGTCAAGTTATTCTTCATTTAATTCTGCCAAGAGAAACATGTCATTTACTAACAGCAAGGCTAAGTCTGTGTTAAAGATAAGTAAACAGATTTATGATTTATTCCACATACACTGTCTCAGTATAAATAATAAGGATTAGTGACAGGAAAGGCATCCGGCTGTAAAACAATGCCTCGGTGGCATCTCCAATCCATGCAAGTATGGAAAAACAGATTTAGAAACAAATGTGTGCATGACAAATGTACATTTTATTTATTATATATAAAAGCAATGAAAGGAATAATTATAATGGTATCACATTTATTAATCAGTTAACAATTATTTTAATAAACAGTGGGATTACTATAGCAATCAACATGTTGGATCTTATACAAAAATATGCAAGTCTATGCAATCATCATCATCGTTTAACGTCCGCTTTCCATGCTAGCATGGGTTGGACGATTTGACTGAGGACTGGCGAAACCAGATGGCTACACCAGGCTCCAATCTGATTTGGCAGAGTTTCTACAGCTGGATGCCCTTCCTAACACCAACCACTCCGAGAGTGTAGTGGGTGCTTTTACGTGCCACCGGCACGAGGGCCAGTCAGGCGGTACTGGCAACGGCCACGCTCAAAATGGTGTATTTTATGTGCCACCCACAAAAGAGCCAGTCCAGGGGCACTGGCAACGATCTCGCTCGAAAGTCCTTACACAAGTGCCAGAAAGACGATGCACAGGTGCCATCATGATTTCAAAATCCCACCAGTAATCTTATCAAAATTGTTAAAATAATACTATGCTTTTTACTACACACACATACATACATACACACAAATGCATTTTATAATAATGTTTGTCTTCTTTTTTCAGATGGTGACCCGTACAAAGAAAATATTTGTTGGTGGATTATCAGCATCTACTACTGTTGATGATGTCAGAAATTACTTTAATCAATATGGCAAGGTAAGCAGAGTTTCTTGTAAGCCTTGGAGAAGTCTGTGTGGTGTTAGGACTGTGATGTAGTTTCTTACAATTGTATTACTACTTCTACTAACTTCTACATAACTAACTGATGCAATTACTGATTTTACTGCCTCTTACATTTACTAACGTGAGCCAATGGGAAGCCACTACATAGTCGATCAATTTGCTAGAAATAGCAACTATATCTTATTATATCCTGCTGGGTTGAATACAAAAAAGACACATTAGACAGTGTTGTGGCTTGAATACCTTATTTGATCAATAAGTCTGCTTAATCAGAGCTGGCTCCAGGCTAAACCGCTATAACTAACCATGCAAATATATTTGATATACACACAAGTATATTTACTATCACTGCCATTGCAGTTCACCACTACACCAACTAGTAACACTACTGCTACCGTCACCGCCACCACCACCACCACCACCTATCGCTGCTGTTATGATTAACATCTGCTATAGTAGTGGTGGTAGTGATTCTAGTTAAAGTTGATAGTGAATATGTTGGTATTGTTTAGCCTCGGGTCAGACTTCAATGAGCAGACCTATCTTTAATCGAAAACATTTCAGCAGAGACCTTCCCTTTTGTTTTTGAGGCAACAAACCTTGTTATCCAACATGCTTTCTTCACCTTTGTAAGAATAGGGCCCACACAAGATGAGGGTCAGCCAGTACATTAGTTAGAGGTCTGTGAATATGACAAATAAGCCCCTCCACAAAACTAAAATAAACCATGCTCCCCAGTTTAAAAAAAATAGTCTTGTTTCACTTTGCACAAGTTATCTTCAAGGACCTGTGTAAGATAATAGTGTGTAATTTGAGATTTAGTTACTACTTCTTGCAAGTCAGGTAACTCTATTGAGTAGATTCTGCCAACCGTTGTGCCATGATTTTTTTTTAGGTCAACATCAATTTTAATGTCCGCTTTCCTTTGCTGGCATGGGTCAGACAAAATTTGTTTAGGTAGAGTTTAGATGTCCTTCCTGTTACCAACCCTCACATAGTAATATTTCCCCATGGCTAGACATGTTTTTCAGAGCATCGGGCCTCATGGAGGCAAAGTGGCTGATGCCAATGGCATGTGAAAAACTCCTTGGGCCTTACAGACGTAATGACCAAGACCTTTGGCATTATGCCATGTTTGAGAAGACTTATCAAGCCAAATAAAATCTCAGTTGTGACAGATACTAGTGTCATGCAAATGGCACATAAAAGCACCCATTACACTTTCAGAGTGGTTGGTGTTAGGAAGGGCATCCAGCCATCGAAACTATGCCAAATCAGACGAGTCTGGTGAAGCCTTCCAGCTCGCCAGCCCTGGTCAAATCGTCCAACTCATGCCAGCATGAGCAACAGGCGCTAAATGATGATGATGACTGGGAACAAATGACATCATATGTGTCATGGTGACACTTGTTTAGAACAATCATGATTTCAAGACATGAGGAAACACATGCATGTACATATACACACACACACACACACACATGTATATACTGGAAGAGTGTCCAGCAATAGAAGACCTTCCTCAACAAAGTCCACCCAAGCCATACAAGAATGTAGAAGTGGAGATTAAATTATATGTATGTGTGCATGTACACACACACACACACTCACTCACTCACTCACTCACTCACATGTATACATGCAGCACTTTTGACCAATACCTTATGAGCAAAATTTGGTAGGCAGAAACTGCAAAAGTCCCGTCAGATGTACATGCATGTGTGTGTGTATTTGTTTAATGATTTCCTGTTGACTTTTTTGTTTTTTTATGCTAGCATAATTTGGATAGAGACTTTAAACTTTTTTGTTAACCATATTTTCCTTGAAATACACCTTTGTTTCAGTGGATTTAAGAAATAATAAAGAATCTAGTGAAATGATTCTGTCATTATTAACAAATGTTCAGAACATAAATTAACGTGAAATTTTAATAGGAAACTTTAATTTATATTACTTAAAAACAGAGAACCAAGGTTAATTTTGGGCAGATTAGTATCAAAAGGGTCAAGTCAGAATTTTATGGATGGATGCAATTTTCACACACACACACACTTACATATACAGGGTGTCCACAAGGTCTGGGTGCATGGAGTAAATAAAATCATAACATAAACAATTAAATATAAGAAATAATTATTTCTTAAAGTATGTGTTAATCCCCATGTACCCAGACTTTGTGGACACCCTGTATATATATATATATATATATATATATATATATATATCATCATCATTTAACATCTGTTTTCCATGCTGGCATGGGTTGGACGGTTTGACTGAGGTCTGGAGAGCCAGTGGCTGCACCAGGCTCCATCCAATCTGATCTGGCAATGTTTCTACAGTTGGATGCCCTTCCTAACACCAGTCACTCTGAGAGTGTAGTGGGTGCTTTTTACATTCCGCCAGCACAGGAGCCAGTCATGGGGTACTGGCATCGGCCACATTCAGATGATGCATTTTACATGCCGCTGGAACAGGAGTCAGTCAGGGGGTAATGGCCACAGCTACGATTTTGTATGTATATATATATACCCACACACATGTATGGTCAAGTTTTTATCAACACCACCATCATATGTTTTCTTGCATTGGCTTGGGTTGGAAACATCTAAGGCTTACTATATGTCCAGACATGTTCATATTAGCATACATGCCTGTTTACCACATGCACGCACGCACTCCCCTCTCTCTCTCTCTCTCTCCTATCTTTCTCTCTCTTTCTCTCCTCTCTCCCCTCTTTCTCTCCTCTCTTTCTCCCCTCTTTCTCTCCCCTCTTTCTCTCATCCCTTTGTCTCCTCTCTTCCTCTCTCTTTCTCCTCTCTCTCCTCCCCCCTCTCTCTGTCACATGCATGCACACGGAATTTAAGAGCACACAGAAATGTGAAGAACTTTCCCTACATGTCTGACTGCCTTACATCAAAGAAAACATGTGCAGTGTTGTCTATTCTGCAGATATGCGTACACAATTACATGTGGAGCCTTGGTGAACGAACTCATTTGCCGACACAGCAATTGAACAGTGACCTAGTTTCTCAAAGATGCATGTAAAAGATGCAATGACCTAGTTTTGCCCACATATATGAACACATGCACACACTAGACGTGTAATGCATATAGTTGTTAAATGTATAAACAACATAAGCACATACATATGAACCAACTAGTGATTCTTCTATGTAGTTGCTCAATTTACTAGAAATAGCAGCCAAATTCCTGCAAAATGTATCTTACTGTTTTAAAAGAGGAATGAAATGAATAAATTAGGACACATTTGATCATATATTAGTTTAATAAGATCTGACTTTGGGCTAAACAGAACAGACAATATAATGTAACATGGTTTAGAGCAATTATTTTCTCTGTTTAGTTGTAGTTTCTGTGTGTGTAGTCAAACATGATCACAGTTGTTGATGCTATTACAAGTGCATGCATGCATACACATACATGTTTCTATAGGAACACAATAACCTTGTTTCCTGCATGCAGCATATATCAACGACTACAGATGCATATGGCATAGACATTGACCAAATTTATAGTACACATTCACACATAGACACATACATGCAAGTGGACGCACTTTGGGACTTGATTTATATATATACATTAGGGATTGTATGTATGCAATCAGACACACACACAGAGTTAACTGAAGGAGAAGAAACTCGGTGATTGTCCACTTACGAAGAAATATCAGTTACATCTCGATTACAAACCTACCAGTGGACATCAGCTTATAGTGTCCATGCTATGGAACAAAACCACATGGTCCTAAAGTAAACTTTACAGCCATGAATATATGTGTGTGTGTGTGTGTGTGTGTGTGTGTTAGGCACAGGCATGGCTGTGTGGCAAGAAGCTTGCTTCCCAACCACATGATTCTGGGTTTGATCCCATTGCATGCCAACTTGGCTAAGTGTCTTCTACTATAGTCCCAGACTATAACAGCCTGGAGTGGGGGAATGACAAAAGACTAAGACAATTGCCAATTTGCTGTTTGAGAAGACCCATCAAGATAAAATTGAGGCCATGAAGACATCCTTTATGTCCATGCCTCCCACCATCTCACTTTTCCAATCCATAATCACCACCCTGTATTCCTCTTCCTTCTCTGACTCTCCTTCACAGACCTACTTCATGCATGTTCCTGTCAAATCTCTTCCCCACAATATATCTTCCTAAATAGCCCCTACCTCTACCCAGTCACTATATTTTCCCTTCCATCTGCCATTCTCCTTTGGTGATCTCATAAGCTCACCGACCCTTTCCAATCTGTTGTCCACCTCACTATATTACATACACCTCACTGTGTGCTTGGGTGTTCACCCTGTCACATCTTCACCATCTTATCTCTCACTTCACTTTCTCTCTCTCCACCTGAGGTAACCCTGTTTCTTCTCTACTGCAGGACACATCTTTCTTCCTCTGTACTACCCTCCCCAACTCAGTTGATGGGTCTTGTCTTGCAAGTTGACAACCTCACCAGTTCTGGCGCCACATAAAAAGAACCCAGTACACTTCGTAAAGAGGTTGACATTAGGAAGGGCATCCAGCTGCCAAAACTATTGCCAAATGGCCTGTAGAACTTGGCACAGTCTTCCGATTTGCCAGCCCCTTTCAAATTTTCCAATGCTTACCAGCATGGAAAATAGATGTTAAATGATGAAGATGTATACTACAATGTACTGTGCAATTTCAAACATCGTACAACACACACTTTTTGTGCATAAAAATTTGTAATATATTTTATCTTTTTAAGTAAAATGCTACCCACAATTTTTAGTTGCTCAAGTTTTGTATTAAATTTCTTGCACTCGTAAAACATGCTATATACATCTCAAACACACACATATAAATACATACAAACATACACACACACATGTAGTGCATGTTTTTATATGTGTTGCCTGTAAACGGTCTGTGTCATGTGATTGTATTTCTAAAATTCATCTGTGCACGATAGATTTTCATTGTTTAAAGTGATGTCTCAGATTACATGTGTGTTTGTATGTGTGTGTGAGTGTGTGTGTGTATATATATATATATATATAGTTGGAGTGTCTGGTCCTATCATCTGATAATGCTAGGTGTGTGTGGCTTATATATATATACTTTCAGTCAAATATATTTCTGCACTGATGGTTAGCTTCATGGTTGAATGGTTGAGAAATGTTCCACTTCACATTCTTAGTGGATGGGGAAAGAAAACGAATCAGCAAAATAAGAAACATGTCACTCACTGTAACTTGTTTTTGTATAAAACTGCAAATTTATGCCATAAATGTATCTTGGAAGGAAAAGTAGTGCAAGATTTTAAGGTTGTTTATAGATCCCACTCAGTTCTTAATGGCAGGTCTGTGCACAAAGACTTTCCAGTCGTATTGTTTTATTCAGTCATTGGTTAGTATCTCTCTGTCTGTCTGCTGAGAAAAACACTTAACTCTTTTGTTATTATATTTCTGTTGAAATACACTACTCTTCTTTCAATTAATTTTGTACATAATGAAGAATTTAGTAAAATAATTCATTATTAAGCTGGTATAAATTGACACGAAATTTTGAAAGGTTTTAATTTAGATCGCTTTGAAATAAGAAGTTTGTTTCATGGCACTAAGGGGCCCATCTCAGGTGAGTCAGTAACAAATGGGTTAAGAGAGATATATATATGTATAAAATTGCCACCTATGAATAAACTGAAGAGTCATGTAACAAAATACATGCATCTATACAATACCACACCATGAGCCAATGGTTGACCTACAAGAAACAGCAGTCAGAGTTTCAAATGACATAACACCCTACAGCTTGGATGGTTTTGACATCTGCTTGATCAGAGTTGAATAGGGGCTATACTACTGCTACTATCTAAAATAATCATTATTCCATAATATTAAATGAGATGTCTATGGTGGTTTTTATTTTTATCATCACTCCACCTTTTTTTTTTCCCATTATCTACGAGGAATTATATAATCTAAAGTCTTTCCCCTCTCCTTTTTCTGTTTCGCTAAGATAGTAGTTTATAATTTGAGAAAACTTTCGGAGTTATTTCTAGCAGTCTGAATGACAGCATAGGGGCTTCTTTCTTTAGGTTGTGTGGGACTAATCTTCAGGAACTCGTAAAGGAGTCTAGAAGGTTAATAAGGCTGAGGTGCATATATATATATATATGTACACACGCATTCACATATATACACACACATACATATACACACACACATATATATAAACTCATAAAACAGGGAACTAGCAGTGAATATATTTACTGAAGAAGAAACTGAGCCAATAAGGAAGTCAGGGAGAAAATAGTAAAAAGAGGCAAGACACTCCCCCAACACATACTCAATAAAATACACACAATTGTTCTTTGTTAAGAATGTCTGACCCCTAAGGGACCAGCCGCTCTCCCATCTATCTCTACCCCCCCCCCCTTACAAAACTACTGTTGTACTCAGCAGTAGTCTCCTTCCTTCTCCTGCTGCTGTGGTCTCTGTATATCTGTTCAGTGTTTGTTTGTAAAGACAATAGGCCTGGCAAGAAGACATGAATGAATATTGGAAGAAGAGTGCAAGGGGCTGAGAGAATAAAAGAATAGGTTAAAAAGAACGATTGGTATGAAAGAATCCCTACAAAAAAAGGAAAGAGTGGCAGGAGTTGTGGTGGGAGAGACAGTTATATTACACTTAAATCTCTTGTCTCTTCTTCCTTCCCTAGCTTCAGGGCTAGATGTGTGTGTATTTGTTTTGTGTCAGTGGGAGGTTTCTGTATGTGTCAAATCTACACACCTGTCTTGTGTATACTTGCTGGATGTGTATGTATGTGTGTGTGTATATACACATATACACACGCACACATATACATGCAAACACACATGCATATATGTGTGTATATCTATGTTTGAGGTTTGTGTGTGTGTGACAGGGTTTGTCAGTCTGTATGTGTGTGGTGAGGATATATCTGGTTTCTGTTCCTCTGTGTGTGTGTGTGTGTGTGTGTTATTGGGTTTCCTGTAGACTACATCTCTGTCTTAATTGTTCTAGAAAGTCCTGTGGCTTGTTTTAACTATCCCCCCTGCCTCCACCACTTCTTACTCATTTTCTGCCTTCCTGTCTGCTTCTTCCTTTACCTCTTCTATTTCTTCCTTCCACCACTGTCACCACCTCCACCCCTCCCCACCTTCCACATCTCACTCTATTACTTTCTCTCTCTCTCTCTCTTTTCCCCCACCTCACTACCACACTGACAGCATCACTTCTTATCCACCTTTTCTCTGCCTCACCCACTCCACTTTCTCTTTTATTCTCCCCCTTCCTTACCTCTGCAGTGTGTTCTATCTCTATGGTTCCCATTATAATGGCACATGCAGTGGATATCTAGTTCATTACTGTTGCCTGGCCTTCTTCTCTCCCCTTGACCAGAAAGGGCAGGTAGTGTCCCTTCACCTCTTAGCTTTACAGTGGACAAGGCTGGAAGGATTAATCACAGCATAAGCATAGGTATGGTTAAGAATCTCACTTTGCTACCACATGGTTTGGGGTTCAGCCCCACAGCAAGACACCTTGGACAAGAATCTTTTTTAGCTCTGGCCAATCAATGCCTTGTGAGTGAATTTTGTAAATGAAAACTGCATGCAAGCCCATTGTGTGCATGTGTGTCTTTGTGCACGTGTCCCCACTCCACCAACTGACAACCAGTGTTGATTTTTGTACCTATAACCTATAGAATAATTATGAGGCTTGCTTTGGGGGCAATTTATCTAACTATATAACCCTCTAAGGCAGCACCTCAAGCATTGCCACAGTCCAGTAACAGAAGCAAGTAAAAGATAAAACATAAAATTAAAACTAATGTTTTGAACATAACTTCACCAAAAGTTGTGATATAAAATTTGAAAGCAAAATTTCAGGATCTATTTTAAAACCGGGGCGCCAGTTTTCATTTATGTTTTATGTAGTGTTTTTGGTACGGAAAGACTTTCAAACTTCGTATACTTATCTATTTTGTGTTATAGAACAGAAAAATATTTTTGTATTCGAATTTATTTCATGTAAAAAATTGTCTTATTTCGATAATTTCTACTAATCACTGACGTCTATTCAGTTGAAAACAGTTAGCACTGTAACGGTGTATATCGTATTAATCTCCTAACCCTAACCCTAACTAGACTGTTAACCGTAACCCTAACCCTAACTCTAGAATCCAAACTCTAAAATTGTTACACACGTAGATACGCACAGCGTAATTTATTATATAAACAATATATGCATATAAATTACAATTAAACCGGATGAAATATGTCACAGGGAATAACAT
>NC_068986.1:114689854-114713704 GCF_001194135.2 Octopus bimaculoides
CCATTGAGCTGAATAGACGTCAGTGATTGGTTGAAATTACAGAAATACGACAACTTTAACATGGAATAACTTGCGAATTCCTTTTTTTTGTTAAGAAGACTAAGAGTAAAAGATGTTTTATATGACACATTCTACCAGTGTCCCAAGTTTCAAAGTGTTTCGTTAGTGTTTCGTTAAGAAAATACTGGCGCCCCCGTTTTAAAATAGACCCAAATTTCAAGTTAAATATAAAGTTTGACCTGATCAAGACAACTTATGCTCAGAAGATGTTCCAGCAATAACCATCTCCCTTTTTTTGTACATCTGAGACTACATTATTCAATATGTCCTGTTTTAACCCTTTCGTTACCGTATTTATTTTGAGATGCTGTGTGTTTCTTTGAATTACTTTAAATATAACAGAATTTAGTAAAATAACTTAGTTATCATTCAGCTAGTGTTAGGAACATAAATTGTGACTAAGGTTTGGTAGAAGATTTTAATTCAAAACTTATTAAAACAAGACACTTGTACTCAGAGCCGGTTTCAGCCGGGTTGGTAACGAAAGGGTTAAGACTGTATGTGTGATTTGCAGAATGTGATGGCTATTTAGGGACTATGGAGAGTCTCATTCATTGGCTATGTTAACAGAAGTGGTCTCCTGTAGATTGGCATTGAAAGGTTAGACTTCAGTGTAAAAAATTGACTAATAAACTTTCACTATTTGGTCCCTACCAGTGGCAAAGCTGTCACCCTGACTAATCTTCATTAAAAGAATTTTAAAGCGTCTTCAATGGAGTAAAAGGTTTATTTCGGCCAGTTTGTTCTTTCACCTTTATACAACCCACAATCATGCATTCTCTTTGCCTTACATTCAACATGTCATCTGTTCTTTATCATCATATTAAATACCATTTCCCTATCTATTCCTCTCAGGTTGAAGACGCTATGCTTATGTTTGATAAAACCACAAACAGACATCGAGGTATGTAGGACTTCTTGCGTTTTCATTTTAGATTTCTTTGTTGTTTGTTTGCTTCTATTTTTGTGTGTCAAGACCTTATGTTTTCTTAAAAAGAAAAATATTTGTTGTGTTGTTGTGAATGTTCAGATACAAAACCCTCCTTAAATATATCAAAATATAGTAGTGTATTGAAAAAAAGAATCTATTTAATATGACCCTTGGTAGTAAGAGCTCAAGGATTTTAAAGAATTTGATTAGAGCCTTTGCAATGAGGGGCTGTGTTAATCTATGACAGCTGGTGATTTTGTAGTATGGAATGTAAACTTCCATACTTTTGGTAACGAGAAATGATAGGAAAGAGTTGCATATGAACATACCAAGTGAGAGTTATCAACACTGGGTCCATCTCATTGCTGAAGACTAGGTGTTTGGATTTTTATGCCCTGTTCTTCCTGGGGTACCACCAATATACTAAGTTTGTCTTTGAGAGCATTTAGGTATCTTCATAGGAAAAAAAGTTAATTTCCATCAAATATGAAGATATTGTAAAGAAAAGGTATTAACATGACTATAGAGCAGTGCTTAGCAACCTTTTTTCACCTGTAGTACACTTATATTCTTTTCAAAATCTGGCAGCACACTTGAACTAAAAACATAACTAAAAGAATAGAGGAAAAAATTATATTCAGGTTACACTGTGACACATCTAAGCATCGTCTTGTGGCACACCAGTGTGCCACGGCGTTCCGATTGCGGAGCATTGCTATAGATGGATTATCTTAGATGACAGGCATTTTGCAATGTTTCCACTGACATCACTATCGTTCTGCCACTCTCACTAGTTGTGTGGTTTCTTTCTTTGTATTGTTGTCAGCTCAATTAAAAAGTCTTTAATTACTTTAACCCATTAGCATTCAGATTATTCTGTCAAATGTAATCCTTATTTATTCACATTGTTTTGAATTAACCATGCATAATCTCATAGCTTCTAAATTTCAATGATGTGATTGTTTATTTTTAGAATGACATTGTTGGGTAGGTATGAAAGGCCAGATCTGACTGGTTTGAACATAAAACATATAGGAATATTTGGGTCGGGTTTAGCTTGTTTAAATGCTAGAGGGTTAATCACAGATGATTTACCTGTGATGGTACTGTGTCTAACCTGAGAGAACAATTTTCTCATTCGTTTATCACTAGAAAAACCATAATCAAGTACTCGTTACTCATGTTGGAGAGCATGAGTCACAGGAGAAGAAAGTTTGAGAGGAAGTTGAAAAATTAATATTGTTGCTTTTGTAAGATAATCTTTGTCAAGAATAATAATGGTTTCAAATTTTGGCCCAAGGCCAGCAATTTGAAGGTAAGGGATTAATCAGTACCATTGACCCTTAGTATTTTATTTTATCAACCCTGAAGAGGTGAAAGGTAAAGCTGACTTCGGTGTAATTTGAACCAAGAACTGGAAGCAACACTACAAAATATTTTAAACATATTTTTCTGACTTTCTAACAAATCTGCCAGCTCGCTACTTCAACGACCCTTGTAGTAATAATGATAATAACTGATATATGCCCAAGGCCTCACTGATGGGGGTCTGGTTGTCAACTATGTCACTCTCTGTATTTGATTCTATTTATCAGCTTTGGGAGAATCTTTTGATATTTTTAAAGTATTTTTGCATCGTTTATTCAGAGGGGGAAGGGCAGACCCTATGGCTCTTTTTAGGGTCCCTGACACTGGTTGTAGGGAAGGAGTAAGTTGTCCTCACATCAGAGACCAAGCCCAAATCATTGCAATGAAGTGGACTTTGTTAGAAGTACCCAGGATCCAGGTGATCTTGTTAAACCAGGCATCAGATTAAATCTACCACCCAAAACCAGAACTTCTTTCAACAGGCATTCACAGTTTCCATTTACAAAATTTCACTCACAAAATTTTGGTTAACTTCAGCTGTGATGTGAGACCCTCAAGGTGCAACCTGCTGAGGATTGAACCCAAAATTATGTAGTTATGAAGCATGCTTTTACTCACACTACTACATCTGCCCACCACTTAGTAAAACCAAGTGGAATTTGAATTCTGAACATATAGACATAACTAAACACAAAGTATTTAAAAGCATTATTCTTTAAAAAGAAAAAGGTATTTGAAATAATGTCATAATTCAGGCCATAATGTGCCTTAATAAGACATGACTCTTGTAGCTGAATGCCTCTAATCAACGTTTATTGTCTGTAACAGTGCTGCCAACTTGGAGTAGTACTCTACTAGTAATTTCTAACAAGAGCACACAAGAACCGGCAAAGTCGGGTGGGATATACATTAGATTTAATTGTCCCAAATACTTTAAGTGACATTCTATTTCATCAATCCCTGAAGGATGAAAGACAGTCCACCTCAGCAGGATTTGAACTAAGAATGTAAAGGAATGTAAATACTAACTAAACATTTCTACCAATTTTACCTGATATATATATCATCATCATTTATATGTATATATATTTATATATACACACACATGCAGACAGTGTTATAATGAGGATTAACAAGAAATACTATTGGAAGCTTTGTTTGCTATTTTTTGCATATCATGTGACCATATAGCTGTTCTCTCATTGGCTTGATCACCCCTCACCTGTTGTCCTAAATGGAAGGTGGTCGAGTTTTATTTTTTTCTAACTGTTCTTTATGAATTTATTAAAACATTGCATGGTTTGTCTATCTGTGTGTGTTTGTGTATCTGTGTTTGGATTAGCCAGGTGTGTCTGGTAATGTCTGTATTCTATGTTACCTGCAGATAAATGAGCAATGGCTCCAGCTGATGTCAGTACAATGTATCAGTTGTTATTTAATCCCAGGTCAAATTTGATCCAGCAGATGTTTGATGAAGGGTGTTCCAGATGTGACCACCCTGCCTGTTTAAAATACAGTGTTCTCATCATTGAATTATCTGGAACACACGTGTAGCCGTCCCTTTCTAAGATGGTAGGGTGAGATTTTGAGTGAGATCTGGATGTTATATTTAGCTGGCTTTGGGCACCTTGTGGTCATGGACAGAGTGTATGTCACTAACGCCAATACCCTATGCCAAATGTATACACATTTTCACACATATAATTTATGTATATATTCGCAACTAATTTACCATTGCATGTGTAGATGCTTGCATTTTGTCTGTTCATGCTCTGCAATTATAAGGTGCGTATTGCAGGAGTTCTCTGCCACTAGCTATATATACATGTGTGGCAGGGGTATAGCATGGGTTCCCTACTTCTAGCCATATGAAAGCTACTGTGTTTCAACAAAAGCTGTGTTTAAAGTGGCTGCAACACATGCATCATCATCATTATTTTCACTACTGCCATGGCAACCACCACTACCCTCTTCCTTTACCCTTGGCCTGTGTGTGTAGCAGTGGTAATTACCACTACTCGTGGCTGACCAGTCTCCTACTGCAGCCTCTTGGGACAACAAACCTTCACACTATTGGGTTACTACAACATATTGCCACTAAACTACTACCACTACTACTACCATCACCTTTACAACTACTATGACAATTACAATTACACCCCACCTCCAATTATAACCACGAATGGTATTACTACTGCTACAGCATAGCCACCACCATCTTCACATGACTCCCTACATAAATTATGATCCAATGGTTTAATTCTATGTGCCCATAATATTCTTACAGACTCATAAAAAAGACAGGATGCTCACAAATGGATTGCCTTTGATCACCAGTCAGTTCAAAGATGTGTATGAATGTGTTTATGTCTCCTTGACAATGCATGGTTATTGTAAATGAATGTTATTCATTTTCATTATCCATGTCTAGCCATGGAGAAATATCACCTTTCTTGGAAACAGCTAAGGGTTGGTGACAGAGGGCATCCAGCTGAAGAAAATCTGCCTCAATAAACTCCATCTGACACATACAAGTATGAATAAAGTGGGTGTTCAAATGATTAGTTTAGTTATATAAATATACAAGAAAATATATATTCACGAGAACATCTGTACAAGGTCAGACCTATGACTAAAAATATTCCGCCCATGACCATCATGTTTTTTTTTGTTTAGATACAACTTGGGTCTATGTTATTTACATGTCTAATTTTCTAAGATTGTAGAGTAAGATTTCAAGGAGATTATGACAACTGCTTCAAGGGAAATCGAATGACTGCTTGGAGGCTCCCTTGATACCCTGAGTTAATGTAGTAAACATTAGAGATGTGGGGGGGGGGGCATTGAATAGACGGTGGTGATGGTAGTGAGATATTGTGGTGGTGGTGACTTATAGTCTTATGATAATGATAGTGATGATGGTGTTTAGGTAGTGCAGTGAAATATTGTGATGATGATGATGATGATGATAATGGTGATGGTGGTAGTGATGATGATGATGATGGTAACAATTTCCTAATATCACTGTAGCTGAATCAATAAGGTATCCAATCAGACTTCCTTGTAGACAGGAAGAAGCTGGTTCAAGTTCACCTCACAGTAGGGGATTCATTTCAATGACTTAGCAGAAAGCATGGAAGATGGGGTGAACAGGAGGTGCATGTGGTTTGGCGTAAGGGTTGGGGTTAGGCTGACATCATTATAGTCTCTCCCCACAAATATGTTTGTCTCTACTCTCCTCCCATCCCTAACTCTCTGGATACATACACATGCGTGTATTTATGCAGACATGATTAGTCAATAACATACATTACATCAATATGTGCAAGCGTATTTCTGTAGACATACATTAACGCAGGTCTTTCTGTCTTCAAATTTACTTCCCATTCACACATACACACACTTACTCACTATTACCTGTTCTATATAGATGGAGAAAATTAATTTGAAGAGAAAGTCTCATTTCGTGCTTTAATTTAATATTCAAATGACATATCACATTAGCACAATTTCAATGATTTGCCTTTTACATATAAATATATGTTTTTCAAGTATGTCTTATGAACAAGTGTGCATGCACATCTATCTATTGATATAATAATAATAATAATAATAATAATGATAATAAAGTGACAACAAAAGAATGAGACCTTAATATTAGGTAAATAAAGGATATTTATATATATGTATAGCTTAGGACAATCAGTAAGTTGTCATAATAGTACTGAGTTTCAAATGCCGGAGCTAAAGAGCTACGATGCATTCTCATCAGCTATTAATAGCAATAGATGCATATATGTTTGTGTGTGTGTAGACATGTACATATACATGTTTGTGTGAGTGTGTACATATGTAGACGTTATGAACGCAGGAGGTTTTATGTCTATGTGTTGTGAGAATATGGCTGCGTGTATTTTTTATCCTTTATATTTTTTCCTACCTTTTAGAGTAACTTCTCTTTTATAGCGTCTATTACCATTGATAGCCAATGAGAATGCATCGTAGCTCTTAGCTCCGGCATTTGAAATGCTGAGTACTATTATGACAACTTACTGATTGTCCTAAACTATACATATACACAACATTCGAGCATGGTCGTTGCCAGTACCACCAGACTGGCTCCCATGCAGGTGGCACATAAAAAACACCTTTTGAGTGTGGTTGTTTCCAGAACCGCCTGACTGGCCTTCGTGCCAGCAGCACGTAAAAGCACCCACTACACTCTCAGAGTGGTTGGCGTTAGGAAGGGCATCCAGCTGTAGAAACTTTGCCAGATCAGATTGAGCCTGGTGCAGCCTCAGTCAAACTATCCAAGCCATGCCAGCATGGAAAGCAGATGTTAAACGACGACGACGATGATGATATATATTTATCTGTTTATATATACAACACATAAGGTCCCAGATTTAATTTCACTGAATGTTGTCTTATGTTGATGTCATTTAACATGTCTAGAGATCAACCCAAGCCTTGTGGGTAGGTGGTAACTGTTTGGAAGCCTCCTTTGATAGATTGCACCTGTAATTCAAAGGTCAGGCCTTGTTGTGCACTGTCATACTGCTTCTGACTGAGGACTGCATTAAAGTTACTTGCCTGTAGAGTATTCATCCACTTGTGCACTAATGAGTAGATAGTGTATTTGATCGAACAACTGAAAACTCATCAGCATGGAATGGAAATCTATTTTCTTTGTGTATGTGTGTGTGCGCATGTGATGTATTGTGAGTAAACATCTCATAATTTTAGAATATAACAGTAAAATTATTATTTAGGAGAGCATTTTGATAAATAAAATGCTAAATAAAGAAATTCACAAAATAAAACAAGTATTAATGATAGATATTCAAAGTAGACCAAACTATTGGTTCCAGTTGATCCGATCAATGGAACAGCCAGCTTGTGAAATTACCATGCAAGTAGCTGAGCACTCCACAGGCGTGCATACCCTTAATGTAGTTTTTGAAAGATTCAGCTTGACACGAAGTGGCAAAGCTGGCTCTTTGAAATACAGGTAGTTCTTGCTTTCGCCAGCTTAGTAGACTGGAGTGATGTAAAACAAAGTGACTTGCTCAAGAACACAATGCTCTGCCAGGATTTGAACTCCTGGCCTTATGATCGTGAACTGATTACCCAAACTACTAAGCTGTGCCCCTTTCACAGAGACAGACATACAGAACTGGAAAAGGACAAAAATATCCCTCACCATTATCTGTTTTGCTTTAAAATTTTTGGATGATTAATTTTTAATTTTGGATGCAAATAGAAACTATTCAAATATATTCTTCTACTAAATGATACCAGGCACAAGTTTATTCTTTGTAATTTTCCTTAATGCATATAGAATATCTTATGTAGTACGAGGAATTTTGAGGAAAGTCAATGAACCTACAAAACTAAAGGAAAATGCTAAAAACAGGGTATATGAATTTTTTACAATAAAATCTATGCTGATTTTTGTCAAGTTCACAGAAATAGATTACTTAAGCCAAAATATAATTAAGGCCTGCAACACCTGCTACAAAACTAATAATAATGATAATAAAATAAATATAAAGCTACAGAATTCCAAGTGTGGTGGGAATCGACAATGAATAAAGTTTACTTTGCATCAGTTGCTGATATAAAATATGCACAATTTCACGATTATTTACGACTTTTACTAAAACCATCTCTTTTCAGTGTGTTTTTTTTCTTTCTTTTACCTCTTACGGTGTATGCATGTATGTGACATAAATTAATGTTTAGTGAGACGTATCTTTAGTTTTAAATGAAACCTGTCTACTTTGATGGAAGATATCACTTTGTATGGAGCAGTAAATTCTAAAATGTATTAAAAATTAATATTTACTAAGTATTATGAAGCAAACACTTGATAAGTTATATAAGGTATTGGTTTTTGGGTTCTATTGACTTTTCGTAGTTTTAATTTCTTTTCTGTTATTCAGTCTCATTATTGGAAATATCACTGCCGAGAACTCTTTTGTTTCATGATTTCAACAACATTTTTACTTTTTTTGAATTTATTTGCTATATACTGAATAACTTGGAATTTTTATTTGACTTTTTTGAAGTTAAGAGTAATATATTAAATGGAATTCCTACATGCCATATATAGCCTCATCAAATTACACCAATCAACCAGCATTTTTATAGATATCATCCCTCTCACATGACTATTAAAAAGTCTGTTCTTAGTCTCAAGCAATTTATATGAATTTATGTGGTGAGACTTGTTTAGAAAGAACGAATTCAGTATATTTGGCAATAATTTACATGATGTTAATATATGGAAGTCTGCTTAATACTTTTTGTAATAAAAGCTTTTGAAATTATTGGTATATTACAAAATGGTAACAGTCTATATTTCCAATAATGAAACACAAAAAGAAGGAAAGTTTGGGACTGCAGAAATTCAGTAGCTTTAATGAAAGTATACGATGTTAACAGACTTAAAGCTTTATTGTAAATGAAAGTAATGTGTGTATGCAATAATAATAATATACTTTGATCTTTTGACAAAAGGCCAAGATGTGATGTGTGTTTGTATACAATGATAAAAATATTAGTGCTGTTTCATTATGGTCATCATCAACAGCCATCTTCCATACTGAAACATGCACTAAAGGAAAATAAGATAATGTGGATTTAATCACATGGCCCTGGGTGCACCTGCACACAATAGTTGAAGTGCTGTTTAACCCTGGGTTGGCTCTAGTTAAGTGACCTGTGGTGTGACTTAACCATCCTGCAGTTTCCTATCATCATCGTCATCGTTTAACATCTGCTTTCCATGGGTTGGATGATTTGACGGAGGACTGGTGAACCAGATGGCTGCACCAGGCTCCAATCTGATTTGGCAGAGTTTCTACAGCTGGATGCCCTTCCTAACGCCAACCACTCCGAGAGTGTAGTGTGTCATTCTTTTATTTATGATTTGAGTGAGATTTAATTGCTATTGTAGATCAAATAACTGCATAGAAGCTCATTTTATTGGTTGGTTGCAGTTTAGGTAGTAGTGCTGTTAATATATCTGATAATTGGTAGTGGTAAGTTGGGATACAACCGGGATTGGGGTGGTAGTGTTGGTAGGAACTGTGGTAGTACAGGTGGTTGTAGTGTAGTGTAACTGGAAATAATGCTTGTATGTGTTGTAGTATAACAGTAAGAGCAAAATAAATTGGGAGAAATGAGTTGCTTGACAAGAAGTGGTGGAGATGGACTCAGGGACAGGGAGAAGGCAGAACAATGATTCCAGCCCACTGAACACACACACACACACACACGACTTCCTTTATCACCACCTTCAGTATTGTTGTGGGCCACCAGCAGCAGCACTATTGCCACCATTACCTCCATCACCACCATCATCACCAGTACCAGCTTCATCAACATTACCATCACCACTGCTACTAACAGCACCATCATCATGACTGTCATCACTGCTACCAGCACTACCACCACCACCACCACCACCACCACCACCATCTTTCCCATCACCCAAGGAGGGGATCTGTGTATGGTCGGTAGGAAGGAACTAATAGCAATGAAGATCAAGGAGATTGCTGCCTTTTCCCAGCACATTCCACTCTTGTTAATGTCTTATCTTCTCTTATTAAGATTGATTATGGTGGTGGTCATGATTGTGGAAAGGATGGTAGTGCGGGTGATGTGGTGATGGTGGCAATAGTAATAGAGATGAATGTGATAATGAGTTAACCTAGTTTTGCCCTCTTTTCGTCAATCTTCCCAACTTTGTTATCCCTTACAAGAACCAATATTAAACTACCTTCAGGCAGCAAGTTTGTCAGAGCAGAATTGCTCCAGCACCAGACATGATGCCTGAGGGCAATGAATTATCTCTCCCTCCACCACCTGTGTGTGTATGTATGCATGTGTATATCTTCCTTTTTTCCCCCTACAACCAATCTCTCTCTTTCTCTCTCTCTCCCTCCCCACCATCTACCTATTGTTTCCACTACAGATTCCAACATGGCCTTGTGCTTAAGAGGTTTGCTATCCAACCATACGGCTTCGGATTCAGCATTTTAGGCAAGTGTTCTCTATTATAGCCCCAAGTCAGACAAGGCCTTGCAAGTGGATTTGGTGGGCAAAACTTGAAAGAAGTTTCTGTGTGTCTTTATCTTGACACTACATGATTATTGTAAAGAGTGTTACTTCAGTGTTATTTGTTTCCGACCCTTCATGAAAATATGTCTGTCCATGACGGAAAATTACCTTGTGTGAAAACAGATAAAGGTTAGCAACAGGAAGTACATCCAGCAGTAGAAAATGCACTCCAGTGAATTCTGTCTAACCCTTGTAAGCATGGAAAAGTGAATATTAAAATGGTGATGACGAGTACTTATACTAGGGACCAGTTTGATAAATAATTTGCCCATAACATCTTTGACCCAATAAGAATTAACTTTAGCAAGTCAAGACAAAACACCCTGACCACCTTTTTATCACTTCCGTCTCCATTTAGAGTTTAAAACCATGCAATAGAATAACTAATGTTCACCTTTATTCTACCATCTCTAGAAAGAAAAAAAAACAATAATTTACTTCACATCTATGTTTCCATGTTCAATCCCAATGCATGGCAGTTTGTACAAATGGAAGCCTGTTGGATGGCCTACGCCTGTCTTTGGTTGATCAACTTAATCCATGATTTGGTTCTTGGATAACTTCAGCAGAGTTCACTTTTGTTGTTTGTATCAAGGTCGGCTTTCTTGTTGTGATGGTAATTTGCATCCCTGCTGCCAGTTTCAAATGCCCTATGGCATGTTTACTGCCCTTGTCATTTGACAAAGCCACAATATACATATAAGCATAATGTGTGCACACACATATGCATGTGTACATGTGCTTTTGTGTGTCTGTGAGTGTGTATAAGTGTGTTTGCATCTGTGTACTTGTATGTAAATATTTCTGCATCACACAAAATGCCTAAAGGCATTGTATAATCTTTCTCTCTTTCCCTCCCTCTATATTCATACTCCTTCTCTTTATTTACTCCCTCTCTACTTTTCTCTCTTTCCCCACCCCACTTTCTCTACCTTCCTCCCCTTACAACAAATTCTAGTATTTTCCAGTTTAATTTTTTTTTATATGTCTTTTTGAAATTCTTAAAAAAATATACAAATTCTTAAAATATAGAAGTTACAAATATACAACTGTAAAGATATTTTGTCAGTTGGTGTGTTTGTGTGTGTGTGTGTGTGCACATAGACACATTAGAGTTTGGTTCTGTATATCTTTAAATACAGTGACTGTCTGAATGAGAAGAGTATCGATTGAAATGCCATGTGGTATTTAGTCATGTTTCTGTACGTCCTCAATTCATATCCCATCAAGGCTGACTTTTCATATTTAATCTTTCCAAGGATTATATACCATTCAAGTGTAGGATTTGATAAGATTGACCATCACCCTCCCTTAAAAATACATGGCTTTATGCCAAGTCTAAAAATAATCCTTATCAAAATCATTATCGTTATAAAAGAAATCATTATTGCAACGGCAGTAGACTGGCAAAATTGGTAGAGCACCCCATTGAAATGCCTTGTGGTATTTGCTTCATCACTTTACTTTCTGGATTCAAATCTCAAGTTCAACATTGTTTTCATCCCTCTTGGATCAATAAAACAAAGTACCAGGTTAATACTGGGGTCAATGTAATCAACTAACATCCCCTTCCGCTGAAAATTGCTGGCCTTTATACCCTAAATTAGAAACAATCATTACTGCATAGGGTTTTGGGATCTTAACATTCTGATTTCAAATCACACCTAGGTCAACTTTGTCTTTCATTCATCTAGAGTCAATATGATAAAGTACCAGTGAAGTACTAGAGTCCATCAAATAGACTGACCCTTCTAATATTGACAGGATCACTAGAGCATCAGACAAATAGCTAGAGGTGATTAGTTTCATACCTCAGTATCTGAGTTCAAATTACATCGCGGTCAATTTGCTGTTTCATCCTTCAAGTTTTAATGAAACGAAGTACCTGTTAATTATTTGTTTAAATGCTTTCTGAAAAATATAAAACCATGTGACCATGTTAGAAATTATTAATGCATAAAATTCAGTAACTGAAACTGTTGAATATATTCTGCTTAAAGTTATGCGTGTTCAAATCCCAGCAGACCCTATCATTTAATGTGGATGCCCTCTCTCACTTTTATAACAAATCCACTTCTACAATAACTTAACCCATTCTCTCTTCTTTTGGCTTATTTTTGTTGCTAATGTTTTTGTTGTTGTAGTTTTAAACTATTTTTTTGTATTTGATTTTTATTTTTGATTTGTCATTTTAATTCATTTGTATTTTTTTATACGTTCTCAAACTGGAAAGATAAACTTGGAAAAATGAAATCATCCTGTATATATTATTTTACATATAGATTGTATAAATAGCATATTGTGTGTTATATATACATGTTTTACATATATATATTATGTAGCATACAATATGATGACTATATATTATGTAATATATAGTATGTATATATATTATATATCACATCACATAATATGTGTGTGCGTTTTATATGTACATATATTATACAATGCTATATATCATAAATATGTATATATTGTGTGTATGTTTATGTATGTGTGTGTGTGTGTGTATATATATGTGTGTGTGTGTGTATATATATATAGTTTGTGTGTGTGTGTAAATATAGAATCTCTGATTTTAATTTTTTGAAATTTCTTTTGCTGTTTGACATTTGCTTTTTATTTTATATTGTAATATATCTACATCATTATATATACATAACCTTTTTATTCCATATTCATATCTATATCTATTAAGGAGTGTATATAGTATTTAGATGTTAGAAATCAACAAAGGAAAGATAAGAAATACAAACAAATTGAATTGATTAATCATAAACTGGTGAGTGTATAAAATAAGACACTGTTTACTAGTACTACTACTGTTATTATTATTATTATTATTATTATTACCTGTACTAGTAGTAGTTGTAGCACTAGTGATAATTGTACTAGTTTAATATTTGAATGTTCTTAATAAACTAGTTCAAGACTCTTATCGCAGCTTTATGTATTATCCTAGTTTGTGACAGTTTTGTACTAGAGTTGTTTTGGATGTTTGAAAGAGATTTAGCTGCTAATTCTAGTAGATTAAGCAGTCCAGTCACAAGGTCCCTCAAGGGCTTCTTTTGCGTACTTTCTTTAAAGCGTTGTGGGTTTTCTAGTCACACTTGTTTCTATTGGAAACACAGCTGGTCAGAGATTTCATGGTATCAAGCAGATGGGCTATATTACAATAGACATTTGAGTTACTAGTTATATTATACTCACTCTAATGGTAATTATAGTACATATTATCTTCACTATGTGATAGTAAACTACAATACTAACCTTAGTACTGAGCAGAAAGTTCCACAACTTTTGCATAGTAGTTACAGAAATCTAGTTGTGGGAATTGAACCAATGACTGCGTGTGACTGTGACTTGACTACATAGCCATCTATACAGAATGAATCGTCTGGTAATTTATGCTATAAGAAAAATATCCCATTCTCCATTGAGAATTGGCTATTCTTGGTCTAGGCAGGAGCATTGCTATTCAGCTAAGTAGTTTCAGGTTCAATCTCACCAAGCAACACCTTATTCAAATGTCTCCTTCCATAGTCTCAGATTAAACCAAGTTTTATGAGTGAAATTTGGTGTACCAAAACCACGTAGAAATGTGCTGAAGGGGCCATTTTCACTGGATACTGAGCTTAGCACCACTACCTGGTCCTTGGGTGTCTGCTCTCTTGTAAACATTGAGGCCAGGTGTCTGACATAAGAGTAACTTCCTACCACAAGTCTAGAAAACTCTGAAGTGGGGTCTTCTTGTAATATAAAAAGAAATAAATGTCTAGATCTGTTTCTTACTCATTGATCCCCTTTTCCCACAGATTCTGCCAAACCCCTAGTTTCATGGAAACAAGTTTTGAGAGGTTTTGTACATAAAAAATAAGAGTGGCACCAATCTTGCACTTACTCATTGCTGATTCTGAGAGAGGGAGAAAATTGGGCCCTGTATTTCACAGGTACTTTACCAATCCTTGAAAGATGTAAGTCAAAGTTGACTTACATAGGGTTTTAACCCAGAGCATAGAGTATTAGAACAAAAACTACAAAGCATTTTCTTCGATGCTCTAATGACTTTGTCAAGCTTAAAACTGCAATGTCATCCTCATTGACTCTTGTTCAGCTTCACCATTGTCAAACTGTTTATCTCTTCTAATAAAGTGTAATCAATCACTAAGACAATAAGCACTTGACACTCCATTAACCCTTTAGCATTCAGATTGTTCTGTCCAATGTAATGCTTATTTGCATTGTTTTGAATCACCCATGCATTGTCTCATAACTTTTAGATTTCAATGTTAAGATTATTTATTTTTAGAACGACATTATAGGGTAGGTGTGAGAGGCTGAATATGGCCAGTCATAAAATTGACTGAATATTTTGGCTGGATATGGCTGGTTTAAATGCTAAAGGGTTAGAGCATGTAAATACATAACTGGACCTTGTCATGAGTGGGTTGAGATTACAACTTTGGCTGAGCTTACTGACCGAGCTTCTTAAATAGAATTGGAGTAATTGCCTGATTGTTATCACTTAAAAACAACAGGTGTATTTTGTGTTCCTAGCTTGAATGAATGGCCTTGAGGAAACAAAGGATGTATTGTTCTGTAACTGAAGCTTGGTAACAAGGGACATACTGTTCTAAGACCGTAGCTTGGAAATGAAATGCATTGTTGCAACATAGCTTTGAATGGGCTTCAATTCATATCTTTTTCTTACTAATGCAATATTTCAATGCACCCATTGACACCATTGCACTTCTAAAGACCATTTCATGTGGTATAAGGTCAAAATCCATGGCACTTCTATATGCTTCAAATATAAGAATATATGATAAATGCAGTTTTGTTATGTGAATGTGAGACTGAACATATGCAAAACAAGCACTCAAGATGAATTGTATTTGAAATAAGATGCTTTTGCAGAATGTTTGGCATAACATAGAAGGATTACCAAGCCAATAAGTTAGAATTCAAGACTCAGTAAGACAACAAATACAGTGGGTTGGTCATGTCAGTAAAATGACTGGGTCACGTGCAAATACAACCATGTTCACTTCTTTGGAAGGCAAAAGTAGGTAACCAAAGAGAGGCTGGATGAATCACATGACATAGGTCGGCATGAAAATATCTGAATGTATAAAGTCCAAGACAGGTGTGGAAAACAAAGAGAAAAAATTCAGGTACCTCAGTGGCAGAAGTACTATGATGTCACCTGCATAAGTATGGAACAGGGGGCGGGAATGGCTAAGTGCATAGGGTATTGGACTATTTTCATAGTGGAGTCATGTATTCAAATTTGCATTTCTGACAACAATGAATTTGACATTTCCTTGCACTGCTTAACATTCAATAACAAGAAATGCCAATTTAGTTTAGGAAAGTGACATTATCTGAAGAGATCAAACATCTTAGCCAGGTGTATATTTATATCTCATCTGCTTCACGTCATGAAATTAATCGCAGGGGTCCTTAACTTGTTGGAACTTAGAGGGGACCTTCATCTCTTCATTTATTGTTGCCTCCTGAAGGTCAGTCGTTACCTATTAGCTAATAATACTATGAAATTCAGAGCAAAGATGGTCTTCTTACACATATACACATGCAGACAAACAGGTAGCTAATTTTAGTGAGAGATCATTAGGTAAATAGAACAGCAGTTAGATATAAATAGATGCTGATAAGCTATTAGATAGACAAGCAGATATCTCTCTTTCTCTCTCTCTCTCTCTCTCTCTCTCTCTGTGTATATATATATATATATATATATACACACACATTAATAAATAGGCAATAATAATGATAAAAATGATAACTATTGATCTTAGAAATTGCGAGTTCCGAAATATTGACCTCTCCAAGGACATTTCTTTTCAGATAAAACCCCTTCCAAGCTGTCTGGGAGCTGAAAGGGTCACTTGACCATTATATGTGACCAGAGTTTATTTCTACTGCTACTACTACTACTACTGCTGCCAAAACTACTGTTACTATTTGGCAATACATTCGCCAAATTTCCTCCTCCTCCTCTCCATAATTCTCTCTATCACCCCACGACCGCCACACTTTGGTAACAGTATCTCAGAGTAAACCCAAGATGCAGAGGTCCAGGTATGAACACACAGACACACACACTCACACATCTGTACATGTGCATGTTTATATATATATATATATATGAACACAGACATGTACATATACGAATCTTTCTATAACCCTACAAAAACACATTTAGGTTGCTAACTCAATCCTCTATGAGTGTATGTGTATATATATATATATATATATATATACATATACATTATGTATGTGTGTGTGTATGTGAGCCTGTGTATATACATGTATATGTATATGTCTATATGTAATACACATCGACTGTAAATATATATATACATATATTCTTTGCATATATGCATAAGTGTATATACACATATATGTATATATTAGTTCCTAGTTGAGCTGTCTGATTGGCTGGTCCTCCCTGTCAAATTAGCAGTAGTAGTAGTTGTAGTTGTTGTAAGCTCTTTCTCTTTCTCTCAGATATCTAGATAGATAGAGAAATAGATAGACATATAGTGTTAAAGTAGTTATCAGTTAGCCTTAAAATTTTTGAAGCTTCTGCTATAAAACAACCCCCATGCCCAAATCTCTCATATATATATATATTTATATATATATGTCTATATGTAATTCTAATATACACAATATATATGTATATATGATTATATATATATATAACGTGTATTTATACATATTTATTTATACATGTATGTGTCTGTATAAATACGTATTTATACATGTATGCATAATATATATATATATATATATATATATATATATATATATATATATATATATATATGTGTGTGTGTGTGTGTGTGAATACATACATGTATGCATATATGTATATATATATGTATATATGTATGCATATATAACTGCATGCTTTATTTTCTCTTTCATTTATCTATCCATCTTTCTATCTCTCCCCTTCTTTCTCAAGCTACTAACATAAACCCAGTTTATAATTGCTTACAAATGTACTCTGAGCTTATGTTTACTAATATTACTGAAAATAGTTTGGTTTGTTTGAAGTAGTCATTGCTAGTGACAATAACAATGATTATGATATATTGTTGATGTTCATTGTTTTTGTTGTTGTTTTGAGTTGCTGAATTTTTTATTGTTTTTTTTATTTTTAAACTATTCCTATTACATAAGAACAGTGATTGCATTAAACAAATTGTATATACATTACTCAATCTGTGTGTGTGTGTGTAAGCCTTGTGTCAGGCTGATGTGGAGGTGTGACAATGTTATGTAATGGCACTCATTGAAGCAGAAACCCATGTTCACAGAACAAAAATGCCATATTTTAATTGCTTGTTAATTCAGCAGATTGACTGTTGATTCCTTGAGAGTTATCTCCCCTTCTCTTGCTAGTTGCAAATGCTGCTCAATTTTGGTTTACCTTCATTTGAAGCAAAGATAGTTTTTTATGAGTCAAAAATTTATCCTGTATGGTATTTAGTATACCTTTCTTTATCTTTGTTGTCCAAACACATGCCACTGGCTGCTCTGAGTTATATGGGCTGGATACTCATGTCCAACCCATGCCAGCATAGGACATGGACGTTAAATGTGTTTATTAACTTACTTGAAAATAAGTGAGAGTTTGTGTGACAGGAAGGGAATCAAGCCACAGAAAATTTGGTTCGATGAATATCATTTGACCTATACTAGCATAGAAAAGTGGACATTAAAATGAGGACAATCTAGTTCTGTCGATTGTAGTCAATACATCTTGGAAATATGTACAATGCATAAATGCGTACGTATGTTTATTAAGTTTGAACTAAGCAAGGCCTGCATATTTTCTCAAACATTACTTTCTTCAACTGACCAGATACATAATATAGAACAATTGATGTGAAAGAAACCCATACTCATTCAAAAGCTCAGTGAATGTAATATAATGGTCATTTCTTAAATTACTAATGTCTACAATTCACCAAAAGTCTGATTGAATAATACTATGGTTTTGGATATGTAAGCCTTATTATCTTAGGAATTAGCATGCACGTGCACACACACTATCTCTCTCTCTCACACACATACACATATGCATCTTTATGTGTTTAATTAGTATGTCAAATATTTGATATAGATTCTGTGTTAATGGTTTATCAATGTTTGCAGGACTAAGACATAAACTCATGTCTTGGGCCCTCTTTACACAACATAAGTGTCACTACTTGAGTGGACAATTGATCCTAGAAACAACTGCTGGAAACCTTACTAAGGCAACTTGCAACTGTGTTGAGCCAGTTTAGGTCAAAAGCATTTTGTGTTGGGGTGGTGGTCAGCTGTGCACAACAAACTTATTATCTAACCCCAGATGAACCATGATTTAGCAGATCAATGAACAAATGTACTGATGTTTAATTCTAGATGAGCCAGATTTGGCAGATCTGTGCTCAAATGTGTTGTTGTTTTGCTCTAGAAGAGACGTGATTTATTGTTCAGATCAGTGGTCAAAAGTGTTATTTAGTGCCTGGCATAATCAGATTGAACAGATCTGTGATGGAAGACTTCCAGTGTGATTACCTAGTTGGTAAAACAGCCTCATGAGTTTGGCCTGACTGGTTGAATAAATCTAGTTTGACTATTCCTCATTTCACTCACTGTGTGGTCAGTGATAAGAAGGGATATATATTGATCTTATTTGCTCTAACACAAACAACAATATAAATATGGGAAACTTTAGTAAAAAGACAGATTAAAAGCACCTGTGCTTGTGCTTGGCATTAGGAAGGGCATCCAAGTGAAGAAACCATTCCAAAAGATAATTGGAACCTGGTCCAACTCTCCAGCTTGGCAACTCTTGTCAAATCGTCCAACCCATGCCAGCATGGAAAATGAATGTTAAATGATAATAATGTTGATATGATAGATTAATACACTGGCCAAATACTTGGTTTCTAGATTTTTTCCATGCCACTCTTTAAGTTAAGCTTATATGGTTATTTAATAAAATAGTTTTTTTTTCTTTTTGGAAGAGAAGACATTCAAAATGAGAGGTATGAGCAGTTTCTGTGTTGAATATTGCATATGTAGTATATATGTATCTAGGCATCTATGTACACACACATGTATATGGGGTTATGTGTGCATGTGTGCAGTTGAGAATGTGTCTGCATACGTAACAGCAGCATTTGTTCATTGCTATGTTGTTGTTGTTGTTCAGCCTCAGTTTTAATCCTTATCTTATTGACCTAATATCAAAGACGTTCCAACCATGACCATCCATGTAGTAATGTAGAGGTGTGTATAGTTGTGTTGATGATGATGATGATGATGACAATCTGGTTGGATTGTAGTTATGAAACCAGTATTTAATGCGATTTCAGTGGAGATGGAGCTACAGTTGCAGTTGATGTAGTTACTGTGGTAGTGAATGGGGTAGTTGCAGCAGCAGTAGCAGCAGTGGTGGTAATGGTAGAGAAGTATTGATGTAGTGGTAATGGTTGTGCTGTAGCAGTGTGGAGGGGAAGAGGTGCTCTGGTACTAGTATAAGTAGCCCAAGGTGTAGGATTACTTTTATGATATTAATTATACAACAATATATGTGGTATGATTATTATTAGTATCAGTGGTAATAGTAATCATAGTAATCTTGGGATTAGGGATAACTGATAGTAGTAGTAGTAGTAATAGCCTTATTAAATATTTAAGGATTAACTGTTATCTTCTTATGTACACTGGGTTTTTTTTTTATTTCTGTAAATTTTAAATTATTAGTTTTACTCACCACCACCACTGCTGCCACTACTACTACTGCTTATAATAATAAAATAATAATAATAATAATAATAATCCCACCATTTTAGTACTGAAAGCTAAACTGGCTGCTTTTGATAAAAAATTTTTACCTAGGTTTTAGGTTCATATCTTGCTAGGTTTGACTTTGTTTTTATTCCTCTCAAGGGTCTCTAGAACCAATACCAGTCATTTTCTATGATTTATTCAAACAAATGAAATCTCGTGCCCTATCTTCTTCTAATTAAAACAAGCAATAGCATTATACCACAGAGATCATCGTATTGGTGGTGGTGGTGGTGGTGGTGGTTGTCTACATACCTGATTATCACGGGGTGAAATTACAGATTAGAGTGATATTCTCTCCCACCTTCCCACCACCTCTGGTATTTCTACTCCTAATCATCTTATCTTAAAATGAGGCTAGTGGAGGGAAATGAGGAGGAAAGTAGATTGATGTAGTGGTTTAACCTTGACACATATTTCTGTGTGCAAGCATGGCTCTGGTAGTTTCAGGTTCAGTCCCACCTAATGGCACTTTGGCCAAGTATATCTCTGGATATACTGTCAGTGTGTGCAGTAGGCAGAAACAGAAATAAACCCCTATAGTGTGTGTGCGTGTTAATGTTGAGTTATAATAAAAACAGTTTAACAATGGGCTGGATTTTTTTGTAGAGTACATATATTTTTACCAGAAAAGAATTGACTTTGAAGTTTTGACCAGCTGACTTTTTACTAAGTGGAAACTGTGTAGAAACCTGTGTGTGTGTGTTGAGTAAGAAACATTTTATTCAAACAGAAATATTAGTGTCTAACTCAGCTGTCTTACCTTACATCAATTTCAATATTACACTTTCTACCATAAAGACACTTTCCTCAGCTGTCGCTCTGTTCAGCTGAAGTGGATCTGAGTCTTGTGAGCTGCGTAGAGACTTCACTTGTGCTGGTGCAAGGATTCAGTAGACTCTTGTTATGTGATTTGAATCAGGAAAGACATCCAACTGTTGAAATCATCTGAAGCAGACAGCAGAGCATGGTGCACTGCTCTCATCCATCAGTTCTTGCCAAACTGTCCAGCCCATGTCAGCATACAAGAATGATGTGAAAAGATGATGATGACAGGATTTTACATGAGCAATAAAATATATACAAGTTAAATATTATCTAGTCTTGATATAATTCTCTAAAATTCTTGAATGTGATGCCTCAGTTTGGGCACCGTTCAATGAATGAAACTGCTAAAAGATGTGCAATGAATTGGTAGAATCAATGGAGTGAGGGCCAAAACACAATCCCTTTATAATCTGGGTTCAAATTCTGCAAGAGTTTTTAATTTTCTCTTTCACATCGGTTTACCTGCCAAATCTCGCTCATATCCTTCCCCCCACAGTTTTAAATAAGGCAGTTGCATGGTAGATAATATAGTCCTAAATAGGTCTAAAAAGTTGGGATGGTCATGGCTGAAATGATTTTGATCATCATAGGTCTGCTCATTCAATACTGACCTCAGGCTAAACAGCAGCGTGTGTGTATGTGTAAGTGTGTACAGTTGTCCATATTTCCAAATGAAGCTACACTAAACATCCTCCTCTTATCATTTATTCTATAACCTACTCCTAATTAGAACATTGTTTAATTGCTTTTCATTGTTTACACTTTTAACACTGTTTACTGTTAATATTATGTTATTTGAGTTGTGTATGTATTTACGTATTGAGTAGAGGTTGGTAGGGGGTTTAATTGTTTAATTATTATGTTGTTATAATTTAATACATTTTTCTTTTCTTTTTCTTTCCTCTCTTCTTTCTTCTCCTCCCTCTCTTTCTCTGTATCTAGGTTTTGGGTTTGTAACCTTCGAAAGTGAAGATGTTGTAGACAAGGTCTGCGAGATACATTTTCACGAAATAAATAAAAAAATGGTAAGTAACAGCCATGTTGATATTATTATTATTATTGTTGTAATCAATGTGTGTACCCTTGTCTTTGCCTAATGTGATAATTAGAGATTGGCATAAAAAAAGCAGTGTTTCTGACCTCCTGGTTATGGTGAAATATTACTTCACTTGGAAACAGGTGAGAGTCAGCAACAAGGAGGGCTAGTGACCATAGAAAACTTACCTCAATGATTCAATCTGGAAAAGTGGACATTAAGATAAGCAGGATGATCAATATACATGGATATTTGGAGGAATGATTACAAATTGGTTTTTATTCATGGGTTGTGATGACTAAGAAAAATCCAGGACTGTAAGAAGTAGGTGACTTGGAGTAGAGTATAGATGTAAAACCATTAACTTCTATGTTAGAAGAAAGACATCTAGGGTATTAATTTAAATTTTTACAGATCTTATAAATTATCCTCACCATTGTTTAATGTCTGTCTTTCATGCTGGCATGGGTTGGGCAGTTTAAAGAAGCTGGCAAGCCGGAGAGTAACACCAGACCCCATTGTCTACTTTGGCATGGTTTCTAACGCCAGGGTGTACTGGCTGCTTTTTATGTGGCACCAAAGTGTGTTTAGTATTTGAGGAGAAAGGTAAGTTATAGCATTATTTCTGGAGAAAACCATTGAGACTTCTCCAAGTAATAGTGTTTAAATTCTGAATGCTTACGGCAAGATGTGAGGAATGACTATGCAGGTAATAGTTAAAATGTCAAATTTTCTGACAGAATATTGAGAAATAAATTAAAATATTGTTAACTATACAATATGAAAAATATTAATCTCAAGATAATTAATAAACTGGCATAATACCTTAATTTGCTGGAAATAATTTGAAATACGATATAATTGAGATTATAATGGAAGTTCATGGTACTGTGATCTAATCCTTAAGAATACATAACGTGTCAGAGGATACATAATTAATTGTAGAAGAGGAGAAAAATTTTAAATTGACTTTTATGCTTCAATAGTTATGGCATATCCAACCCTTAGCCATATCCAATTTAAATATTCTGTTTCATGTTCAAACTGGTCGGATCCAGCTTCTCACACCTACCCTTCAAATGTCATTCTAAAAAACAAATTACACCATCATATTTTGAAGCTACAAGATAATGCATGATTAATTCAAAACAATGAATAAATAAGCATTATATTGACAGAATAGTCTGAATGCTGAAGGGCTAAAAATGATATATTGTATATTTCTGTGTAAAACCACAAGGATCCCAGTTTGTCTGTAACAAGACTAGTAATCTGTTGTGTCTGGGAAGAGTCCTTCTCTTTTGGTGCCTTATAATTTAACACACTCACCGATAAAATTTCCACTTATTTTCTTTTGTTTTTAAAATTTTTGTTGTGTCTTGCAACATTTTCAATAGTCTTCAACAGTCAAAACTAAAAGGCTGCAAGGTTTTTAGGAAAATAAAAAAGAAATAAGTGGAAATTTTACCAGTGAGTGAGTTAAATTATAAGGCACCAAAAGAGAAGGACTCCCTAGACACAACAGAATATGCTTCAACACACAAACTCACATAAAGAATCTTGCAAACCAAATCCCAAAACGAAATAAAGACTAGTGTTTCCTTCAAATTTGACTGGTTAGAGC
>NC_068986.1:114713997-114718992 GCF_001194135.2 Octopus bimaculoides
ATATATATATATATATATATATATATATATATATATATATATATAGAGAGAGAGAGAGAGAGAGAGAGAGAGAGAGAGAGAGACATATATACACACTCATGTACATGTTTGCATTTACTATTCCCTCACTAATGAATGAATGCACTCACTCAGAGTTAAATTGGGTGTATGAAACAATTTAATGGATTTACTATCAGTAGTTATTGCACATATTTCCCATCTTCTTTATTGTCCTCTATAGACATCCACAATGAAAATATTTAGAATATATGAGGTGGTACCCAAAAGTAACTGGAAACGTGGAACAAGCCTGTTGCAGTTCAGGCTTCTGCTGCTAGAACTCACTTGATGCAATCCTCAGGCATCAGTCTGCCAACCAGCAGCAGCGAGTGGTGTACTCCCATGTGGTGCATCTTTGTTTTGTAGTGCTTCTTACCTGTTCATCAATTTTTGCAATAGCTGAAACAAAGGAACAGTGTGCTTCTATGAAATTCTATTTTCTGCTGGAGAAAGTAGTGGCCAAAACAGTTGTCATGCTTCAAACAGCTAACAAGGGCACAGCCATGACCAAAATACAAGTTTATGAAGGGTTTCTATGCTTGTTGCTTGAAGACCCTCCTTGTTCAGGACAACTGTTAACCTCCCGAACGAATGAAAACATCACAAAAAATTCATGAACTGATCTTGGAGGATCATTGTTGAACAATTGATGAACTTGTTGGTATGACCGGTGTGTGTCCTGTCAATGAATTTTGAGTGAGGAATTGCAAATGAAAAGAATTGTAGCAAAATTTGTGCTTTGCTTACTCACAGAAGATCAAAAGCAATCCTTACTGAATGCATGTCATAAACTATAAGAACAGTTGACCTTCCAGGTCAGTGGAAGCATTCATTGTCATCATACCCCAAAAATGTGTATCAAGTGAAGTCCAATATCAAGATGATGCTGATTTGTTGCATCAATGCAAAAGGAATCGTCCATACAGAATTTGCTCCTCTTGGTCAAACTGCCAACCAGACATTTTACTTGGCAGTCCTGAAGTGGTTGTGAGACGTGGTGAGATGAAAACGCCCCAACCTGTGACAATTTGAAGAGTGGTAGTTTCATCACAGCAATGCCTCTGCATACTCACCTTGAGTGTGAGACAGTTTTTGCCAAAAATGGCATGACCCCCCAGTTACCCATCTTCCCTATTCCCTGTGACTTTTTTCTGTTCCCCCAAATGGGTGAAAAAAATCCTTAAAGGAAAACGTTTTGCAGATGTGGAAGAGGTGAAGAAAAAAACAAATGCATTAAAAAGCTTCACCTGACAAGAATTCCAGGACTGCTTCGAAGAGTGAGAAACATGTCCGGACCAATCCATTGCTTCAAATGGAGAATACTTTGAAGGTGATAAAAGTGTAAACAGGTAAAACAAGTGAACAAAATAAATAGTATTGTGAAACTCTGATTTCTTTTCGGTACCCTTTCATATTTCTTTAAAAATCTAAACATTTTATGGCATAATTATCACCAAAACCTTTTCATTAGATGCATGGTTATGTGATGCAGTGTGTTTTATATTTCCTTTATGAATTTAGTGATGACAAAGTTGTTTTGTTTTCTTCTTTTAATGAATTAATAAATTTATTTTCTTGACTCCATGTCATTACACATTTTCTGTCTGTGTGTCTTTTTGCTGCACCTCTAGGTCGAATGTAAGAAAGCTCAACCGAAAGAAGTGATGTTACCAACCACATTGGCAGCAAGAGGGCGAGGGCTGACACGGGGAGCCTATGGTAAGTGAAGCCAAATTCCTAAATGTGTCTGTCAGGGCATAGAGGGGATCCAGTTTGGTAAAACATAATACGGGTATCTCATTAGTTTGTTTTAGCTGTCATGACTTAGGCCAGCTGGAGCACTACCTTTACAGGAATGTAAAAAAGAAAACTCGTTCTGAGTTTATATGAGATGTATTTTCTTTGTTAATTTATAATTAAAATGTTAATTGAATTAAGACCTCATTAGTTGGGAAGGCGATTCCACAAAAATAATGGATAATGTATATGTTCTTGACAAAAATCTGTAGAAAAGAAAAATAAATGCTCTCTTGTAGCCAGACAATTGTACAAAAATTCACATAACCATAGACATATACCACCATCTGCATTACCACCCCCACACACATATCACATACACAAGCATCATCATAGTCATCACATACACACACCACCACAACGAACAAGGTGGCCTCTACATGGTCACTCGACTTCATAGAAATAGCAGCTAAACTACACCTTACTGCCTTAAAAGGGGATACTTTTTGATAATGGTGTGCTTTGGCCTCAAGTTGATATGTAGGCAAAAATGGGATGGAAACAGGTGGAATACATTTCACCATAGACCTGTTTTGTTAGTATTGTCCTGGGGTTAAAGAACAATACATGCTCACATCACCACACAGTTACACACATACACACTCACAGCTGTTAACATAGAAATAGATACCCACACCACCATCACCATATCAAATCACACCAGTTGTCCTAAATCAAATATCATACCTTGAATGCAGTTCTGTTGCTACTGGCAACTCCCCCTCTCCCCTCTTCAGTGCTGCGTCTCTGCGGTCAATTCACTCTGCACTGCTGCAATATTATATAGTAGTGATTTCATTAGACTACTAATGTTGACATAATGATGACAGTGATAATTATAACAATAATTTTTTGTCATAGACTTTTTGGGGAAGAGAATGGCATTCGACTGGTACTTAATTTAATTGGCCCGCGAATGCATGACAGGTGGAGTTCACATTGATGGAACTGGGATTTGAACTCAAAACAGAAGAGCCATAACTAACTGCCCCAAGTCTCATGCTCTAATAATTCTCCTTGTTCATCAATCTTGTATATTAATAACAACAATAAGAAGAAGAATGAGTTCATAGATAAATATAAGACCAGAATATTTTTCAGTAAACCCCAGTATTTGACTGGTACATCATCATCATTTAACGTCCATCTTCCATGCTGGCATGGGTTGGACGCTTTGACAGGAGCCAGCTAGGACTACACCAGGCTTCACTGTCTGTTTTGGCATGGTTTTTATGGCTGGATGCCATTCCTAACACCAACCGCCCCATAGAGTGGACTGAGTGCTTTTTACGTGGCACCAGCACAAGTGAGATCAGCTTTGGCATGGTTTTTACAGCTGGATGCCCTTCCTAACACCAACTACTTCACAGTGTGGACTGGATGTTTTTTACGTGGTGCCAACACATGTTTCATTAAGCCTTTAAAGATAAGGTTAACTTAAATATTTGTAGCTGGAGAGACAAAGTTACACATTATGGCTCAAAGGTGCAGATAATTCTATTAATCTCCGTACATGACTGGTACTTTTTTTTTATACACCTCAGGAGGGAGATTAGTGAGAATTGGCTATTTGGCTATTGTTAAGAAGTCACCTCCACAACTTCATGGGTACTGCTTCAAACCTTCTGTGTAGTACCTCATGCAAGTGTCCTTGCCCATAATTTTGGGTTGGCCAAACCATTGTGGAATTTGTGAGGGAACCTGTTGGAGATTCCATTTCTGATCTTGCTGGATTCAATTCCTTAGTCACCACAATCTGACTACTGATGCAAGTATTCAGGGCAAATTGTCTGGTCCAAAGATAACTTTCTCTCTTACTTCCACCTGTCCCAGAAGCCCTAAAGCAAAAGTAAATATGTCACTCTATGGCACTAAACATTTCCTTTCATGCTCTACTGATTCTACCTGCTTTTCTATCTTCCACTATAATAATGATTATAGTGTTACTATAATCATCATCAACCCCTGGACATTACTGTCTCCAGTCCTAGGGCTTGTAAGGCCAGATACCCAGTTTCCATGGTGAATAAGAGATCACAGCTTTCCCCACCTGAACAGGACACTAATCCATCTCAGGTTTACTCCTTTACAGATCACTGGACTTGGGTGACATGAAATGAAGTATTTTGCTCAAGAATACAATGCAACTCTTGATTTGGATATCAAAACCATGATCTCGCAACCCTAAGTCCAATACCCTAACCATTTGGTCACTCACCTTTACTAACGACAGGATTTCAATTTAGAATTCAATAGGCTGGAACATAATGCTGCCAAATATCCTTCCAATGTTCTATCAGTTCCACTAATTCACCATCTTGGACAAGTACTTCATTTATCAGCCCTGAAAGAATGAAAGATTATGATGATGTCTGCAGGATTTGAACTCAGGGCATACTGAACCATTGCAAAATACTGCAAGGCATTTTGTCCACTACCCTCACTATTTTACTGATGATAATTGCAAACATATCGAGGCATCGAACTGACGGAAACGTTAGCACACCGGGCGAAATGCTTAGCAGTATTTCATCTGTCTTTACGTTCTGAGTTCAAATTCTGCCGAGGTCGAGTTTGCCTTTCATCCTTTCAGGGTCGATAAATTAAGTACCCGTTACGTACTGAGGTCGATCTAATCAACTGGACCCCTCAGTAAAAATTTTGGGCCTTGTGCCTAGAGTAGAAAAGAATAATTATAAACTCTCTGAGTGGTTGGCGTTAGGAAGGGCATCCAGCTGTAGAAACTCTGCCAAATTAGATTGGAGCCTGGTGTAGCCATCCGGTTTCACCAGTCCTCAGTCAAATCGTCCAACCCATGCTAGCATGGAAAGCGGACGTTAAACGATGATGATGATATTGTCTCACATAGGCACAAAGCCAGATATTTGTTGGGAGAGGTGACTGGGTGAAATCAACTGCAGTGGTTGACATTTATTTTATTGGCATCTGAAAAAAAATGAAAAGTAAAGTTGACTTCAGTGGGGTTTGAACTTAAAATGTGAATACCTTTTACTGAATACTGCAAGGCATTATGTCCGTAATGAGCCTACCAACAATAATAGTAACAGTTTCTGATTTAGGTACAAGGCTAGCAATTTTCGAGGGGAAGGGCTAAGGTTAGTACTTTATTTCATTGAC